>NW_019723917.1:48590-53852 GCF_002891405.2 Cryptotermes secundus | reverse complement strand
GTAGTAGTAGTAGTAGTAGTAGTAGTAGTAGTAGTAGTAGTAGTAGTAGTAGTAGTAGTAGTAGTAGTAGTAGTAGTAGTAGTAGTAGTAGTAGTAGTAGTAGTAGTAGTAGTAGTAGTAGTAGTAGTAGTAGTAGTAGTAGTAGTAGTAGTAGTAGTAGTAGTAGTAGTAGTAGTAGTAGTAGTAGTAGTAGTAGTAGTAGTAGTAGTAGTAGTAGTAGTAGTAGTAGTAGTAGTAGTAGTAGTAGTAGTAGTAGTAGTAGTAGTAGTAGTATGCTCTGCTGTTTCTTTTATTTCACTATTAATAATAATAATAATAGTAATAATAATAGTAGTGGTAGTAGTAGTAGTAGTAGTAGTAGAAGTAGAAGAAGTAGTAGGAGTAGTAGTAGTAGTAGCAGCTTTTTATGAAGAGCTCCATAATTTATACTCTTCGCCAGATAGTATTCGAATGATTAAATAGGGTGAATGAGATCGGCGAGACATTTAGCACGAATAGGATGAATGTGAACTCTGCATGCAGGGTTAGCCGACAGCGCAATAGAATCTGCCCTAATGACATCAAAGTTAGTCATACATGAATGGACAACTAAAGAACATATCAGGTAGAGATCATGGGACGGCTTAGGCATAGATTGGAAGATAATATTAAAGTCGATCTTAGGTAAGTCAAATATAAGCTCCTGGCCTGGATTCAACTTGTTCTTGATAGGAACCAGTGCAGGGTTCTTGCGAATGCCGTAATGAGCCTTCGAGTTCCATGAAACGCGAGGATTCTCCTGAGGAATCGAAGAGCTGTTAGATCCCTAAGAAGTATGCTGCTGCAAGAATTGATTTTAGTCGTTTCTTTCAGATGGCTTCAGATGTTACTTGGAAGCCTCTCGCAAACCATCCTTCTAACAGAGAAGACACAGGCTCCTCTCGTTCACACTTCTGGCCGTGTTCATATCCGCAATGCAATCGTCAAGCCCACAGGCTAAAAAATTGCAAACAAAATCCACCCAGGTCACACCAAATGCCGGAAATGTTCCCTGCCTTTACACACCCATTCACTGTAACTCCGCAAAACGTCGCAGTCACATGTCGAAAATACTTTTCCGTACGAAGTAAACTTTATGGTTGTAACCGTTGTCACATATGCAAGGCGTTAATTCATTTTCAAGGGAAATGTTGAAATAGAGATCCGATTTCATCCATTTTCTTTACGGCTATGTGAACAGTTCTTTTACTCCGAAGTGTAACCTCCCAAAATTTATGCCGGAGTTCCTTTTTTCCCCTTACTTCTCACACGACCAACGCAAGTGAATATTTCTCTTTGTATGCTTAACTGCCACCTGCTATTTCGACACGTTGTGTTACTGATCCAGTGTTTAATGAAGTAGCAGGATCTTGGGATTATTGACGACATATGCTCGCTTTCGGCTTTATTGCTGCCACATTGCAAATCAACTGTAATGGTTATAGGCTGACCACGCCAGGAGCCCGAACGATCGTTCTGCTAGTTGACGTAAGTAGTGTGTTTCCCCGCCAGATCTGCCGAAGCATTTGCTGTACACTCAGATAATCTCCCTGTAGAAAACACTTCCATTCGACACACCACCAATGACTGTCCAAAGAATACTGTCACGTGTATGGTGGTACGCGTGAAGAAACTAACCTGTTCTGTCTAGTTCGGGTGATTGAATTTATTAGCATTTCGTTTGCACTATCCCCCCTTAATTGCAACTAACACAGCGCTATCGTTGATTTACACACTTTCAGTTCACCGCTGCGCATGCACTAAGATTCTCTGTCTTCACTAGTCGTCTCCCGGCAACGGATCTCAACACAGAAACTGGCGCTTCAAATCACTCTGAAGTCTTCTTCTTATTTCGTCTTCAATCACTCTGTACTCTTCCCTCCCAAGCTGTACTCAATTAATCTCTATTCTCGTCCTTGTACTCCCAAATGCTGAACCTTCCTGGATTCTTTTTAGCCGAAAGCGGACACGTGTTACATATCAGCGGCACGTACAACGCAGAAAACAGAGTTCTGTTGTTGCTATCTCGCCAGTCCATTGGCGCGCTGACTGTTGCCTAGAAACGAGCTAAAACGACTCGTCCTATTTTTGCGTGGGCTTATTGCGGGTTGTTTATCTAGCCGTTGCCTTGAACAGATACTACTCCCGTCTTCACCCTACAACCACCAAGCGTCGGTGAAGTCGGGAGTGGTTCGTCGTCGCTAGCCCTCGCGTCGTGTTTACAATGCTCCCCAAGATCGTCGTGGGAAACCAAGCTCGCNTCTCGTATCGCCGCCACGCCATCCCCCCGATAGCTGGCGACTGTAAGCCCCAGCGTCTGCGGCCAGACCCAGAGTATGCCGACACGCAATTTTGGAACAAGACCCCTCTGAACTGAAATTTAGAAAATATCCCTGGCTGGTCCGCAGACATGCTTACCCAAGTGGATCCACTTGTCAGACTAACCCTCTGTTCCCAAACATACTTCTTTCCGAGACACAGGGGTAGAAAGGGTGGGAAAATCACGTGGTATTAGGGAAGAGGAGGAGGGGGTAAGTTCTAGGACCTCGGGAGAAGGGTAGCGTGGGAGATATGGCTGGAAGCCATTACGTCACGAAAGGAGCCATTGTTTTAGCACGGCTCAGCCTGATGATACACTGATACGTCGCAATATCTTCTCTCTATAAGAGGATAGACAGAAAAGCCAGTATTGCATCACTTGTACTTCTCGTGCTGATAGTGTCACTTTCATTTCTTATTGAAAAAAATGAGCTTGAGTTTCTCCTCGGTGAAGTTTCCAAGCTGAAATAACAACGATCACTTGCGTCACTTTCGCCCGAATATCGGAGTGACGTTGCAGGAGCGGTTCGTAAGCATGCTGTGCGCGGCTGAACGCCAATACCAACGGCCGAAACCTCAACCAGGGTTCCCCAGGGAATCAATTACACGCACAATATTATTCTAACGACACTGTTGTGACATTTAAGTTCCGAATTAGTTACTGTTCTTGCTGCAAGGTCTACCTACTGAGCCAGCACTCACAGTGTTGACACAGGTCATGTGTCTTCACGAGAAATATTTACAGTAGAGTACCATGTGGCTAATTTTTCTACAAGGATTGGGCTTTATTTGACAAGGAATTAAAAATGGTTTTGAATTACAATAAGTTTTCAGAAGAATTTCAGATATTGCTTTAAGATTATAATTTATAAAATTGTAATCTTGACATAATTTTAAGGAAATGAAAATGACTGTGGTATTAAATAACATGTAAACTTTATGTACATACGGGAATTTTCACTTTTTACCGGTGACAAAATTATTACCCCCACCGCGATGGTCTTGTTTCGATCCCTGGTGAGTTCACATTGGACTTTTAGTGGAAAAATGGGCACTGAAATTAGTTTTCTTTGAGTTCTTCGGCTTCCACTGGAAATTCTAATTTCATTAACTTCTCCTTATTCATTAACAATACGCAGTAGACGCGTATATAGACTTGGTACTGACATCGTAGTTAAAAAAATTGATAAATACAAGTAAAATTTGCATAAATCCTATCTAACATGCAAAACCTTGTTGAATAGACTTCTTCTTCTTCTACGGCGCAACAGCCCGATGTCGGGCCTTGGCCCCCTTATCAAGGCCCTCCATTCCCCTCTGCCCTGCGCTGCTCTCTTCCAGTTCCTTACACCCATTCACTTCTTCGCATCTTCTTCCTCCGCATCAATCCATCTAGTTCTTGGTTTCCCCGCAAGTCTCCTGCCGCCTGTTGTACTATATAATATTTTCTTTGGGATATGCTCTTTATCTATTCTCTGTGCATGCCCAGCCCATTGCAATCTTTTAGCTTTATCGTCACTGAGATCTCTGGCTCCTTATATAATTTCTATAACTCTTTATCATATCTTATTCTCCATATCCCATTCTCTTTTATTGGTCCATAAATTCGTCTTAGGATTTTCCGCTCGAATGAATTGATGACTGATTCCTCTTTCTTGTTTAGCGTCCAACCCTCACATCCATAATAAAGCACCTGTCTTATCATTGTTTTATATATTTTTGTTTTAATCGCTCGGTGTATATCATTTGATCTAAAAACTGATAGTAACGAGAAATATGCATTATTCTCTAGTTCTATTCTTCTTGTTCTTTCATGATTTTCCCCTCCATGTTTGTGGAATTTCGATCCTAAACCTATGAAGTCTTCAGCTATTTCTATCCTGTCCCCTTCCGTGTTAATTTCTCCAGCTTGCCTTGGATTCCTTCTGGATTGTATCAGCATTTTGGTTTTATTTACATTCACCTCTAAGCCAGTTGTTTTTGCAATGGTTTTTATTTCTTTATATGTCTCCTTCATTGCTCTTAGGGATCTCAGTACTATAGTAATATCATCCGCATACGCCATTATTTGCATTTATTTATACGCTACTGTGTTCCCTGTGTCTACATTACATTTTCTCAGTATATATTCCAATACCAAATTAAATAGTGATGGTGCCAAACTATTTCCCTGTTTTAATCCTCGATTTGTCTTAAAGCATTCCGTTAACTGGTTCTGGACTTTAACTTAATTGATTGTTTCTGTCATGGTTAAGTTAATTATTCTACTTAGTTTTGTTGGAATACCAAAAGTAGACATAGTCATCCTGAATTTCTTCCTTATTATTATATTATAAGCTTGTTTAAAATCTAGGAAGCATACGTAAATATCTGTATTAAATTCCCAGCATTTCTCCGTTATTTGTGNGTTACACTCGACGGAGGTTCTATTGATAATTGGTGATTGATAGTGTAACGGACCAAAATGAAACAATTCAAAATCTATTCTTCTTGTTCTTTCATGATTTTCCCCTCCATATTTGTGGAATTTCGATCCTAAACATATGAAGTCTTCAGCTATTTCTATCCTGTCCCCTTCCGTGTTAATTTCTCCAGCTTGCCTTGGATTCCTTCTGGATTGTATCAGCATTTTGGTTTTATTTACATTCACCTCTAAGCCAGTTGTTTTTGCAATGGTTTTTATTTCTTTATATGTCTCCTTCATTGCTCTTAGGGATCTCAGTACTATAGTAATATCATCCGCATACGCCATTATTTGCGTTTATTTATACGCTACTGTGTTCCCTGTGTCTACATTACATTTTCTCAGTATATATTCCAATACCAAATTAAATATTGATGGTGCCAAACTATTTCCCTCTTTTAATCCTCGATTTGTCTTAAAGCATTCCGTTAACTGGTTCAGGACTTTAACTTAATTGATTG
>NW_019723917.1:23826-48047 GCF_002891405.2 Cryptotermes secundus | reverse complement strand
CAAGAATGAGGAAAGTTTTATAAGTGCAATAAGACTAAGTGAATCTGACAAAAGTAGACTCCAATGTACGACGTAACTAATTATTTATGCGGAATACTGAAGGACATATTTTTCCTCAAAAAAAGAAAATTTTCTTTTCGGTTGAATGGGCAGAAACAGATTCCCAAGATTTTTCGCCGAACTGTCGCATTTATGAAACTGCAGGCTTCACAGTACCCTCGAAACTGTGTGTCTGTGTGGTTGCGTAAGTTCGTAAGCTCATGTTTATTGCTGCTTGCAACTTGTCAGTCAGTCGACTGATATTCGTAACTTGCAATGGAAGTTACACCGTAATATCTTCCTTAAGAAAACAAGAAAATGTATCAGTCACAATTTGTACAATTTTACTACGGGAAGACTGATGATTCAGTAACAGTTTCAGATAATTCGCCGCCTTAATCCTTATTGGTTCCATCTTCAGTTATTATTATCTTGAGATATAAATGCATTTCGCTCCTCAGGATACAAGGACTGTATACCCATGATTCAATTCAGTAAAATTATAATAGGAATTAAAAGAAGAAAACCCCTTTTCTTCCATTTCCTATATTCAACTATTCTTATTGCAAACATAGTGTCTTTGTTTTCTCTGCTCCACAGAAAGTAGAGATAGAACCACTTAGTTCTAAGGCGAACATGTGTTCATTCTTTATACCAATATGTTTTGGAAATTGTCCTTCGTAAATTTAGACCAAAAGTACCCCAGGCCATACCCCAGCCCCTACACAGTGCCTAACATTTTCTTCTTTTTCTTTTTCTCCTCCATCCCCTCCAGTAGCAAGGACTGGTCCAATTCCCTTTGCACATTTAACTGAACCGTTCCTTCAATCTCTTCCAGGTCATCCTGCAGGATTATAATAGTATTCTTGCCATGCTCAGCATCCAGAAGCTGTTCTTCCTGCATGCACCTCCCGCTTTCTTTGGAGCTCACACATTCCTCTATATCCTCACTTCTCATTTCGGGCCTCTGTGTAACTCCTAGAACCGACCTCAAGAACCTCGTCTGAGACGTTCCTGCTCGTCTCCACCTTTCTGTGGTCCGGGATATAACTTCGTGTACAAGTTGAATAGCAGCCGGCGTTTCAGAGGAGCATATCACCGCCATCTTCAGGGTCGAAGAATAAGCCAAGAAAGAAATGGACTATATTGTTTCATGTCCCGGAAGATATAATTCTTCAGTCTTCTAATAAGTCCATTTAATGCATTATATTTCTGCAAAGTTTCCAGATCCATGTTCATTTTATGAGCTGCTATACTGCACTGTGGACACTGTAAGGAATTCTTTTGTCTCTACAGCATCCAGACAGAATATGGGGCTTCTACAGCCTCGTATTCAGTAGGTCCCGGGAGCTCTTTCCCCGGAGTGAAGCTGACCGCTCAGCTCCATCTAGTGTCGAGGTCAAAAATGGTGTAGCTATACCTCCCATGTCTTCATGGTATAATATTTAACCACTTAAGCACAGGGACAACTTTACCTTTGCCTTTCCTCCACATTTCGTTGTAAATCATCTTGAATATCTATGAAAATTATCCGGCCATTCTCAAATAACACTAAAATAATGAATCTGTTATTTCTCCATGTTATTCTTTCTGGGTACGTCACTTCCTGTCCCTCTAGTATCTTGGTTAAAAGCAAGTTGAACCGTAACGCTGTAGAGTCTGCATTCTTGGCATAACACTGCATTAAGTACTAAGGGTTTTGGCATACTTTCCTTGATAATACAAACTGGAATCAGACTTACGAGATCGCCATCTGTGTGTGTGTGTGTGTCTTCCTGCCCTAATATTTTCTGAATGCCTGAGCCGATCGCCATTCAGCTTCTTATTTCCTTTCTCCTGAGTCCATCTCAAAGGCGTAGTTCACAAATCCCTACCATCGGTAATACGAACACTACAGCCATTCAAACTGTTGGGAAAATAGCCTTAATATTACCTGAATGCCAGAATGGATCATCATGAAATGACAACCATACCATACGAGGCATTTTCAACGGAGTGTCTCACATATTCCTCCCTTCTGCAATACCAAGACAACGACCGACCAAATCCTTGATGTGGAAGTTACGAGCTTGGTTTTATATGAACACTCATTTCATGGACATAGTATCATTTATAGTCCTTTAACGGATCTCTGAAAAATTAAGGTATCAAAATACAGCAAAAGAAAGCTAATGTAACGTGTTTGGAATAGACACTTCCATGGTAACACAATAACAATGAGCTGTTGCGTAGAGAACGCCAAATCTCCACGGAGATGGGCAACAGAAGGTCCGTTACGTAACAACAGACTCTCGATATAGTACAAACGGGACCGTGAGGAATGGTGTCTGGTATCTAGTCCGCAGAACACCTACATTAGCCGAGCTTACGACACGTACGAAGAAGACAGCAAGAATACACTCTTCAGAAGGCCGCCGCCGAAAGCAGTCTAGTATTGGCCGAGATACAGTGGAAGCAGTAATTGTGATACTGCAATTGCTAATAATTGTAAAGCGTATGAGTGTATTAGTGAAGCACAATAAAGATTCGCTAAATCCGAGACCCACGTGAAGTTATTTGTCGCGTGATATACCTAGCACGTGACTCTATATTTCCAAGTCAATAAAGGACTGTGACTTCATGACTGCAATTAATTTAATTTGTAGGTATTTATGTAACCGTGTACATTTTAATATCTGTACTCATAGATTTAGTAAAATCTGGCTTACATAGAATTCCACGTGGCCGTATGGAATGACATGAAAAATCTGTGAATAAGCAGGAGCTCAAGAGTTTGTTTATTATCTTGTCGTTTGATATTGAAATATGGCCCTGGCGACAACTTTACCAATTTAAATTTTATTACTACATCAATTACATAAAATTCGAGTTTACAGTATTGTGGTGTATTTGCCCTATGAAAGAAGGGCTGAGCCATAAAAAAACGTTTCTAAGAAATACATGCAGAAACAATGGAATAACTAGGTTATGCAGCCCTCTTCTAGTCCAAGGCTAGGTAAACACACTTCCGCGCAGGCTCAATGACGTTGCACTCCAACAGTATTTAGCTATCACATGTCTGGTTTTCTGTGTGGTCTGCAACGCTCGGCAGTGAAACTATGTTTTCTGTGTTGTACGTGCGGAGCCTATATAACGAAGGCCTGTAGTACCTTAGATTAGTGAAGGGCCTAGGAAAGTTTAATTGAGTTCCGAGGTTCCAGGATGACTGAACAAGAAATGTGAAGAAAACTTCATAGTGACTTGAAGTGCTAGTTTCTGTATTCAGATCCATTGCCAGGAGACGACCAATGAAGACGGAGGATCCTACTGCGTGTGCAATGGTGAACTGGAAAGTGTGTAATTCAGCGATAGCGCTGTACTTAAGTGTGATTAAGAGAACTTGGAACCGAAGTGCCAATAAATCCAATCATCCTAACTATAACCCGTTATTTTCGTCGTGCGTACCCCTCTACACATGACAGCATTATCCTACTGACTTAATTGCGCACGCGTACTAATTTTTCTTCTACTTGTGACACAGATATAATCTGTAATGAAATGAAAACAGGCAATTTTTTTTTCGATAACTTCTTATTCTCTATCCATTTATGTTCCTTCTTCATCATAATACTTATGTTATCACACTCGTACAGCAACTTAAGAGTTTTCCTCAAATTTGGAGGTATATTATAGATGTTTTGACGCAATATGATCATCTGCTAAGCAACGCTTCGGTAAACACATTCCAGAGGTTAGGAAGGCAACAGTACAAGCTCGGTTGCTTAGTAGCCAAAGTTTCGGTAAGCACGTTATCGTGACAACGAATCATTTACATGGATTTCCATGGATACGAGCTAGCCTCTGTAAGGAGCCGTACTGACTCTTCAGAAATTCATCCGTCCGACAGACGTCGTTCAATGCAGTCAGAAATTCTTCAAAGAGCATTAACAAGTTTGAAGTCGTTAGAAAGAAGTTCAATGTGTGAGCCGTTATAGTCAACTGTAACTACCCGTATATAGAAGTGCCATTAAACCCAATCATCAAATCAAGAACCCATTATTATTAGTCACGCAAGCCCCTTGAACGTGACAATATATATAGATTTGTTCACAGTTTAGCAGAATTTTTCATCTTGTAAAATTTATTCTGCTTACATTACGATAGTACAAATGTTACATGCTGAATTTAACAGAGCAATTTCTTTATTATACGAATGTATTTTTAATCTCCTCTTTATATGTACGCATATACGTATATTGGTTATTATAACCTTCTCCTATTCATCTAGTAACCTCGCTTCGTTACATGTAACATTCTTTTGGCTCTATTCGACGGCTTTTTAATTTGCGGTTACAATATTTGTTTAGCTTCATCTTAATTCCGTTCGTCCCTGGTGTTTTCCTGTTCTTTGATGTTTTAAAGCTTTCTCTACAGTATATCGTTCCCATTAGTTCGGTAATAGAGAGTGTATCCGATAGACAGGCTTCTTCCTCGTTCAATATTTTTGTACAGATTTGTTTGCCTTGTGCTTCTGAAGCCATATCAAACTTTCCTTTATCTCATTTCGGGTATTTAAAAGCATATCTTTCAGCACCTGTGGCGTCATGTTCTAATTTTCTGAAGAACGAACCTTCTCTTTTGATTCCCAAGGAAGTTTTTTTTAACTTTATCACTCTTTTTTTGTTCTCAATATAGCCTTGTTCCTTCCCTGCTTTTTTCCATTTATGTAGATTGCTTTCTTGTAATGCGTTGTTCCTTGAAGTATCTGAATCCAAATTTTGGGACTTTTTGGCCCCTCTTTTTTTCACTTCTGTAACCTTTCTGTCTCTCTTAGGTGTCGTGTTCTTTAAAAAAGCAGAGCCTGATTCTGTACGGAACATAATATTGGCAAGTATATTATTTGAAATAAATCTCAGATAATAGACAATATCCAACACGTGAAACTGGTGTTTTCGATTTGATAGCGAGAAGTCTTGTGAATGCTCTAAACCGTGTATATCTGCCTCAGAAAGGAGGCAGCCGGTAAAGGCTGATGGCAAGCTGAAACGATGTATATCTGAAAAGTATGAAAACTGGCAGTTAGCATGAACTTTCTGCTCTTTAAATGCGCAACATGGAAAACATGTAACATAACAATTATTCTCCAGGAAGTGATACCTGAAGGAAAATTTCTGACCAATATTCCCCAACTTTAGGGACCATGACGGCTACAAGTGAGCTTCAACATGTCACTGAAGTAAATAAAACAATGTCTGAATGAAATGTATTTTTACGTACTTAGGGTTGTATGATTATAAACGGGATATGATTGGATATTTGATTTATTGACCACTTATATACACCACTCGGAACTACATTTTACAGATCACGGATGCACATAGCCCAGTGTCCTCAGCCTATTACAGTGTCCAGTATCCTTTTGTTATCAATGGCATCTAACAGTCGAGATGCTTCAGCTTCCCCATCTTAGGTCCTCTTGTCACAGCCGCCCGTGCAGAACTCTTCTTAAGTAGCAACTCAACTAAGTGGTGCCCAGGCTAGCGGCCATTTCACACCATTTCTTCTCTCCACATGCTGACTTTCTACTAAATACTGACAGCTGCAACTGAACTCTCTCACCAACCAGCTACTATAACTTACTGCTGACAACTGACTGCAGCTAGGTTCGCGTCATCTTTATATAACCTCGGGGCGGACCCAGCAGAAACACCACCTCCAAAAATCCTTCTATTGTTGTCATGGTGGCTGCCTAACAATAGACTGGATATCATTTCCTCGGGAACACACATAANACCAAAATAAATGACGATAAACTCTTCATAAAGGGGTAACGTGCAAGAAAATATTTCCATCTTCGTAGAGGAGCTTGCCCAATATAGCAATCAGACTACATATTTCCGAAAAAGTACCACGAATATCATGAAACGAAGATGGGTTACACCCTTGGATATTTAAAGATACTGTAAGAACAGAAGCTCTAATAAATCCTTCCTGTGAAACTTAAAGTGAAATTTCTATGTTTGTGTGCAGAGAGTGAGAGAACTCTTGATTTCTCAATCAGGGCAGCTTGTGTCTGGGCTGAAATCGAAACACTCTGCCCTCCAAATTACGAGTTGTGCTTAATATATTATAATACATTTCAAAATTAATAATGTAGTTATAGTGACACAATGAAATATTAATATTAAAGTGGACTTCAGACAAACAGGACCAGAGGTTTTGTACTGTATTCATCTGTCATAGGAGATAAGCCGGTTGCAGTTTGTGATAAGACTTGTAGTCTTGGTTAAATATCAGAGTTTCTCGTCAAAACTGAGTCGCTACTAGCTTCCCAATAAGAACTGTGATACATTGCGTTAATGAATGAGTTTATTTCATAGTTAGTTAGTCAATTTGTTACTTAGTAAATTAGAACTCTTGCGAATGGAACCAGTCCATCGTACGTCTCTACAATCACAAATTCACATAAAACCAGAGACATTAATATACGCTCCCAGAGGGGTTCTATCCCAAAATTACAGTCTTTGAGTTGAATAACATGTGACGTGTTATGATGTGAACTATGTTAAAAATCCTCAATGCCGGCTTTTGTTATGATGGTTATCCGTCTTCGGGTCCCTTAGCTCACTGTGGGGAATTTCCTGATCTGTCACATAAATATCTGCCTCTCACAGAAGACCGCGTAATGTGGAGTTAGCACAGAAGGATAATTGGGCCACTTATCAATCCAGCCAAAAGCTCATTATTGTGTTAAATTAAGTACAGTTGTTTGCTACATTGAGTACAATGTACTTACTGTGGTCTCCAGTTACAGTTAACCCTCCTTCCCGGAATGATTACTGCAGCGTTATTTACATGATTACAACCTGTGACAGGCTCCATGGAGCAGAGGTCTTCTTCGGCTGTATTTACTTCAGTCTTTATGCTACGATTTGAATTCTGGTGACGAGACGGGAACTTATACTTGCTCGTCTCTGTGGTTGTTTCGAGGTCAATAGAGCTTGGGCGCTTTCCTTTACGCTTTCGTCATATTAATTAAAATTACCAGCATAGACAAGCAAGTCACAACTAACCCAGATTCCCTTGGAAATACGTTATGATCTGTTCTAGAGCGAAGCTGAAAATCAGTGGAGATAAAACTTCTCCTGACTTCAGGCTGTTCTGACACGGCTGCAGCTGGTTAAGGTAACCACACGGCCACACAGTCTCAGTTAACAGAGAGTCTTTGTTACCTAACGTCTGCTTACTGAAGCAGCCAGGACCCGACCATGAACTACCCACTCAGAGGCACCGGGAGTTGCTCGGCCTCCAGTAAATTCTACACGTCGACTAAGTCACGTGAAACTCACTCGGGTCCTCCTTAAAAGTGTCATTTATTAAGCTGATCCCCACCAATTTTTTTAAAACGGGCCGGACATGGAAGAGTAAAATACAATTTTGTCCTCAGCGCCTCACAAATAGAATCCAGCTGCAAGATCAGGGAGGTGTGCGTATTAAGGCAATCGGATGGGTCACTGCGAGATAAACTGGAGTGCCTACCGAGGTCGGCAAAAGCGGCTCTGGTGTCTTCCTTTCTGTTGCTGTAGAATTAGTTTCGGCTCATGCACATAATGCTGACACACCCTGTATAGGAGTAAACTGAGCATTCCATCGGAGCCTGATAGGCTGAGAGTCCTGTTCCTCGTTCCGACATTACAAACGAAATGATACAACTGCGATGCCGTCACTATCCCTACAGTAGTGTGACTGCATTTCTGCCATAAATTGTGTCTGAGCAAATACTTGAAAAAATTCAATACAACTATTTAGCAACCAATGCGAATGTTAAATTTTGATATTACTTTAACGCACGCCACGCTATGCGACTACAGAAAAATATAGCAAATGTATCTAATATGTTGTGTCGTGGTTTATATCAGCGGAATGGATACAGATACGCTTACTGCATTTGTAAGCATCGCCTTGGAGTTGATGTTCTCGTAACTGTGGCTGTGAAGAGTCCTTTCTTCTGAGATATCATGCCACTAGTCCGGCGAATGTCAACGTAAGTTTTGAAGGAATGTATCAACCCATCATCTGAATAGAAGTAGGAGGCCAAGCAAGAAACAGGTAAGAAGAAAGGTCAAGCAGAGCAAACCGCGTGCGGAGCAGTCACAACTTTTGTTGGCTAACAGGGAACAAAAACTCTCACCCCATTCGGTCTGAGCAACAGGACGAACCAACAGGAAAGAAGACAAGTGTAATTATCAGAAGCCCTTTAAAAGCTTTTGAGATTTCCACGTCTAAATATGTGGTTTTTGACAGACTACACGGCGTTATATCCCAGTAAACAAACTCTCCTCTGCAAACATTTTCGTTAGGACAAACGCCAAAGAAGAATCATTATACTCTCCGAAACTGGCTCAAGTCTATTTCACCCCTTATCTATTTATCTATGGCTCTACAGCCCTTTGTTTCATTTTGGCCGATTTTTCAGTTCAGTAATCCTATATACAGTTGGTAGGACTCCTTGTATGAGGGGTCAGCTCGTCCCAAGGCCGTTACCTACCACAGAACAAGGCAAACAGAATAAATGCATACAGATATCCATGCCTTGAGTAGGATTCGAACCCACGATCCCAGAGTTCGAGCGAGCGAAGACAGTTCACGCCTTAGACAATGCGGCCACTGTGATCAGCCGTCATCCTTTATACGAACGTTATTACAAGAGACAGAATTGGGCTGTAATGCAACAAGCACTATGAGACGAGGCAGCAAATTGATTTCCTCCGCGGGACAAAACTCAACCTTTTGTAGAGTCCTTGTGATTTTCTCCGAACAGCCCCAGGTACGAGTATACCACATAAAAATATCTCTGTATAGAAGTTCATTTGTGTACCTCGCAGAATGAAAAACATATTCAATTTTGCGAGATAAGTACCTCACTTCTGTGCAGCAACTTCTTTTTTTTAATACTAGTGGGGTGGGACTAAGTCCCTTGTATTGCGTCCACTTCAGGCCTGCTCTACCAGCCCCAGATGACAGGTAAGGGTGATTGTGGAGCAATTGGTGGAATGAAGATTGGCAGGGGAAACCGAAGTACTCGGAGAAAAACTGCTCCAGCGCCACTTTGTGCACCACAAATCCTACTTGACCAGACCCGGGATCGAACCTGGGCCGCAACTTTACCTACTGCGCGGCCTTGCGCAGCAGCTTACACAAGAACGTATATGAGCCTATGACAATTTCAGGTTTTATTGTCGAACTCTGCGCAACATTCACGGAAATTGCTTTCAGCCCAACGTCAATCGAAGTGTCTCATTTTGAGGGGACTCGTAACTACGTTTTCAATATACTCGCGGATGGAAGGATGACTCATGAATGATTCATCAGAAAGGACTTAGAAGGAAGCGGTAGTGGCCTCATGAGTGTACTGCTCCTGCTTTTGTCTGGAGGGAATGAGGAAAACACAAAAATCTCAGTCATCAAAGCCAGTGTCTTTCCTGAAATGCGAATCAAGCACCTCACTAATAAGAGGATAGACGTACCTCCAGCTCAACTTGTTCGACTCAACAATCTTAAAGAAGAAAAAATAAACTAAGATAATTAACTAATCAACCAATTGATCTTCATTCGTTAAAAGTTTGGTTCTCAAACTTGATCCTCTGTTCTAATCAGGCCAGCATTTCTGAAATCTTCTTCCTGTCCGAAGCGTGACTCAGACTGTTTTGAAATCCAAACAAAACAAACCAGATCTGACTGAGTGTCCTATTGAAAAGGAACATACACGTATCAAAGGGTTCACTGTGCACAATTCCTGCCATGTAACAAGCATCGTTTCTGCTTAAGAGTTAACAGCACAAAACAGAAGTTGTAATATTGCTAAATGTAAAATAATAATTCAGTTGGATATCTTTGAACGTATATTTATTGCATAATTATGTAGCACGTCGTTATTCACACGTAAGCCTACGTGGATACTAACCGACGGGTGGCTAAGACACTAACGGACATGTTTCGTCCACCTTCATTATTAAACAACACAAGCTGTTTCTTTACTAGAATTAGGCATGGGTGACGTCACCGCTATGGCTATTTATCGGTTTTGTGTCGTTTTCAGGTTCTTCTTCTTCTTTATCTTCGCACCTGATGAAGTAACGCCTGTTGAAATCCCACCTTTGTTTCCTCCAGCTTATCGCTAGAGCACTCTGGCTTCTGCATGCGCTTTTGCATTTGTTAAGATACGAGTAGTTTGCTACTGCCGGTCACGGTGGCCGCTCGGGCTAAGGCATGAACTGTCTTCACCAGCTGAGACTCTGGGATCGAGGGTTAGAATCCCACTTCAGGCATGGATATTTCTGTGCGTTTATTTGTGTTTGTGTTTTTCTGTGTGCAGGTAGCGGCTTTGCGACGGGCTGATCCCCAATCCAAGGAGTCGTACCGAGTGTGTAAAAGTTCAAGGAACCCAAAAGACGGCCAAGGCCCATCTAAGGTCTTTAGAGCCATAGATAGATAGATGGATAGATTGAACATAGTTTAATTACTGCGTTAATTGCAACGGATTTCACCCGGAAGTACATGAATGCATGCCTATGCACAATAAAATTGAAATTATTAGGAAAATGTATTGACCTATTTCAAGACACTGCCCGTAATTCTCCTAAGTTACCGAGTACAAGAACAAGTAGCGGTAACACATTGATACGATACCTCCTTAACTGAACTGTGATGTTACTGCTTTGTCAGACCCAATCCCATCAGTTTCATACCTACAAACCAATTTGCTGTCGTTCCGCCTTCCTTTTCCTTACTTGCTGACTTTGCTGTTTCACGTGCACACGCATGCGTAAATGAAAGCAAGAAGCTGAGAGGTTGTTTTAATTGTTGGACCAAGCGAACAAGTATTTATACTAGGATATATTAGGCGTAATTACAAACACAGGCAGATCACGGTGGCCGAGCGATTTAAGACATGTGCCATCTTCGCTCGCTCGAACGCTGAGATCGTGGATTCAAATTCCGCTCAAGGCATGGTTGTCTGTGTGCGCGTTTATTCTGTGTTTGTGTTGCCCTATGTGAAGGTAGCGAGCGGCCTTGCGGCGGGCTGATCATTCGTCCAAGAAGTCCAACCGTCTGTGTAAAAATGATTAAGAGATTTAAAAAGAGCCCAACAAAGGGCTGTAGAGCCCTAGATGAATGAATGACATTTCATATATAGGCCTCCATCTTCATTACTAACAGGAGAAACGTCTGATACTTTTCATTTCTGCAATTTCTGTTACACTCATCTCCACTTCTCCGGATGCAACGTCCTTTTCTATTCCGATTTCTAATTACACGTAGTCCTGCAATTAGTCATTCAGATATTCGGTAGAACTCCTGAAAGCTGGTATGGCTTAGGAGATCTGAGTGTAGATGAAAGAATAATATTAAAGTACATCTTAGACAAACAGGATATGAGGGTGTATTCTATACCACGTTCATCTGTCTCAGAACAACGACTAGTAATGAAGGCTTAAGTATTCCTTCAAAGATTGGATATTTCTTGACCAATTGAGATATTATTAGCTTGTAAAGGACGGTGATCCATTGCGTTGGTTAATTATTTTGTCAGTTAATTAGTCAGAATTCTTGCAGACAGAATTAATTCAGTGTACGCCTCGACATTCACAAAATTACACAAAACCACAGCACAATCTAGCTCCTAGCGGGATTCTGGCCCAACACTACAGCGTTTCGGCTGGCTACGTGCGCTGTACTGTGCCGTGCTGCGATATGACGTGACGTGACGTGCTGTGAACTGTGTTAAACTTCCTCAGGACACTTTCAATGCCGGATTGTGATACTAGGTTGATCAGACTTCGAGTCTCTTAACTCAGTTCTGGGAATTTCGCGATCTGTTGCATAAATGTAGATCATGTAGTGTGGAGTGAGCACGGGATGACAATTAGACCACATATAAATCCGACCAGGCACTAAGTACTCTTAAATCCAGTAATTTACTGCCAAATTACATGATAATATGCTTAAATGGTGCCCTTGCCTAGTTTCCAGATTCATTTACCCCCGCCCTTCTAATATGTCAGTGTGTATTAAGAGAATGATAAGAAGTAATCACCATTGTTCCTGTATAGCGTGGAATTAAATTTTTTTTTCAACTGCTCTTCCAGCCCATTCACAGCCCTGACCTCTTAGTCTTCCTGTAATTATTTTTACACAGACGGTAGACCTCCTCGGACAAGTGATCAGCTCGTCGCAAGGCCTCTACCTAAACACGGAATAAATGCATACGCACACAGAACAACCGTGCCTTAAGTGGGATTCGAACCCACTATCCCAGCGTCCGAGCGAGCGAAGACAGTTCATGCATTCTACCGCGCAGCTACTGTGACAGGCTGAGTGGAATTAATGTGCTTATCTCAAATAATTTATCCGTGGCATGTGGCTCAGTAAAGTGAATAGAGAGTGGCTGGATCTCCAGGTTTTCATTCCAGAATATGGTGTTGGTATCTTTGTGACCTTCCAACCAAATCAGTTTGGAGGATTCACCCCAGTCTCCTATAAAATGAACACTGGACAACCTTTCCCCTTGAAATCCACTGTGCTCAGATGTTCAGCAAGGACACGAAACACATTTCAGATATTCACTTCTTTTCTAGCATGTGCACACTTTCCGCGTGTGATATTTAAGGAGCACAACGTTTGTGGGTGAGTCTACATTGTCTTTTCGCCCGGCAATAGTGGCTGCACGGGAGAGTTTCATACGGAAACTCGTAGGTCCTTAAGCCCTTTTGCGACAAGTTAAGCAAAACGTGTGGCGTTGCGTCCACCAACACATGGGATCTGAACCGTATCATGACATCAGCACTCGCGTGCACTCGCCCTTTCGCCGTGGTTTAGAACCTCGTGAACAGAAGCAATCAACTCGCTCCTACGTACAGCCAATATTAACCTCGCAGCTAGGACGAGCTCACTCATGCATACCACAACACGCTGGCGATGCACCACACAAGACTTCTGCAGTACCCATATCTCGGTGTACCACAATTCCGCTCTTTCAGGCTAACCAATCAAGACTCAGTAAATGTGCATAGTCTGTTTAATGAACAATAGTAACTTGCAGAGACCAAACAAGTTTCCTCACGCGGTAACATATAAAATCCCTGGTTCAAAGAGATCAGCTATCGTGATTGAGGTTTCAATGTCTTCTCAGTCCTTCTAGGCAAATTCCGGTATATTACGTTAAATTGAATGAGGACCGTTTCCATCGACATCTCTCTAACTCGCTGTTTGCTAATGAACCTGACATTCAACCCTGTATAGCCTGAGCTACTGACGGCTTAGATAAATGAACAATAAATAAACAAACACGACCTGCAGATGGGGAAGTTTTTAATTTCATCTACTGCCGTCCTCATCTTCTCGTCTACTATTTTGGTACATTTTAACACACAAATGAACGTTAATAATTGCTGTTACATACATGCAGCATCCCATTTCTGCGGTGTGGCGTTACGAGATGAGAAATAAACAACGTCCCACCTCACACAGCTGTGCGTCTGCGGTGTGTGGCAGCTGCAGGCGCAAGTGCACAAGTCAGAGCTGGCCCGCTGATGGATTTGTGTTGTTCTCTTTCTGTAGTGAAATTAATAGTTAATTGTAGTTTGCTGAATTCACTAAGTGTTTGATCTGTGTTTCTTTTGTGTTTTGTCTTGTATGAGCAGCGTGTCATCGACGTATCTAAAGTATGCGACTACTTGTTGTGTTATTGGGATGGGGTATATTTGTGTATGCTCCATTAACTTTATGGGTTTCATAATACAACGCACAGAAAAAATACTTACAATTTTCAATACATCGTAAACCCAAGCAAACTGATATCATAACACCAAATAGTTCATGTCATCCATACAAGCACAAATTATCGGGCATAAACTATTTATTAAATCGATTGAATACATATTCAATAACGGAACCCCCACCCCCCCAAAAAAAACGTAGAAAGAACACCATCAAAAACATACTACATGACGAGTAAGACATAAACTTATTTAACCCCCCTCCAGCAAAAACAAAGACAAATACACCCGTTGAGTCACAACACCAAAAAACAAAGTGGGTTACCTCCACGCAGGAGTAGAGTGGCAAAGCAGTATGAAGAATTACGAAACATTTTCGAGACACACTTAGAAAAGTAGCCTTCTGCACACGAAAAGCAATACAAAATATATTAAACCTTCGGCCATAAATAGATAAATACAATGGAGATGACATCTATCAAAAGAAGTGCCTGATTTATCGACTAAAATACATAATATTCAGTATCAAATAAAAGAAAACATACATGACATTAGAAGTAACAACAGCAACTCCGGGCTATTCAAACCACACATTCAATACCGGGCATGAATACGGAACGATAGCAGATGCCATGGAAATTATAACAACAGGGAAGAAGGGAAAGTATTTTAATACACTAGAATAGTAGCATATGTACGAAATCAGTAGGGAGAAGTGGGCAGGGAACGACACAAATAGGAACAAGTGAATATAAAATAATATTAAAACATAACAGTATGGAGACTGAATCAAAAAGCAGTAATGTGGGTGCTTACTTATTGCAGATGATAACACAAAGAAAGGCTTACGAACAGAAGCAACACACGAACGCCAAGTCGCAACATAGAACTATATAATTTGGACAAATGGACAACCCTTAACAGATAACATAAGGAAAGGGCTTACGAACAGAATTAACAAGAACACCAAGCCGCAACATAGAACTATATCATTTGGACAAGTGGACAACCCCTAACACAGAAGATAACACAAAGAAAGGGCTTACGAAAAGAAGCAACACTGGAACATCAAGCCGCAACAATGGAACCATATTATTTGGACAAGTGGACGACGCCCACAAGAGAGGTGCAAGAATTATATAATTTTAAGAATTTTCAAAACAAAATTGAATTATAAATTGAGTGAAATTAATCAATGCGAATAAATGTAGAGCGCACTCCGAGCAAGTTAAACAAGCAACATCGCATTTTTATGTGTATAAATAAGTGAACCTTTTATATAGTTTTGGTGCAGATAAACCACCTGATGAGGTGGTTTATCTGCACCTTGAGGCCGAAACCTGTCGTAAGAGGGAGAAATAAATGTCGAAATAGTTGCATTGAGGGCTGCATATATTGTGCTTATAATTATGTGAGTATAATTATAGCTCCACAATTCTTGACCTCGACATTAGACAGTTGTGAGTGGTCAGCTTCACGTTCCGGTCGCTTTAACTCCGTGGAAAAAGCCCCCGGTACCCATCGGATAGGAGGCTGGGTGGGTCCCAGAGCCGGTCTGGATGACGTGGAGAAGAAGGAAAATCTGCTGTGCAAGCCAAGAATTGAACCCCGGCTGTGCAGCCTGTCTCTATACCGACTGAACTATGTGGGCTCTCGGATTTCTTCATTGCTGGTTCATATTCACATATTAATTTAGTTTCAACCAGAAAATTTCCACTGCTTCACTTTTTTTTGTAGTTTATACACTATTGCGCAGAATGAAATATTTGTTCCAGCTAGGTGAATTAATACTGCAAAGAGTTCTTCGGAAACACCGTGACATCCTTCTGCTTCACGTAATGTCAGAGAATAACTGTCTAGTTTGCCATTAGTCCATTTCCAGCTGTTTCCACTCCGTCATGCATTCCTTACGAACAGAACTAGCGTCACAACATTCAGATGTTTTGTCATTGCATTTCCATGCGCGTACATAAGTGATGTTGTGCAGGACTGAAAAACTTAGAGCAATAACAAAATATTGTATCCATGTTCATGGAGTCAATAAACCAGTAACATTCTCTTTTTTCTTCCATTCTTCTGTTTTCACGTCTGAAAACCTTCCTGAAAAAAAAATCGTAAGCGAGGAAGTTGAAATGAGCGTCATAATTGTTTTTGTACACGCCTGTGTCTAACAATACATCTTATGTAGCCATCAGCATGCTCAGGCCAAGTGTCTGGATCGGAAATATTAAACAATTCGTTGTACACAAGAAGAGCAGTTATTTGAAGTATTGCCTGTCTCACTCTCTGCCACATCGCTTGACGCACAAACTTCTGCTGCCACCTGTGAAGGAATATAGTAAACATCTTATGCAACGCTCCCCTCTGCTCTTCTTTTCTTTATATTTTCTTTCGTTTTTCTTTCTTTTTTTTTTACGTTCTTCTGAGCCCGAATTGTACTTTTATCTGCAGCTTATTGTTATGGACACCGTTTATATTATTTCACGACAAATGTCACAAAACTGTTTTAAATTGTAAATTTCTTTTTGCATTGACTAAAGAATATTGACACAAAGTGAGTCTGAATCTGTACGAATGAAAAAGTTAAGAAAGAATTCCCATCACCGTCTCCATATCACCCAGTGAGCGTATTAGGGACCCTAACTCCTTCATGGAACCAAAGGGAGGCCTGCAAAAACTTATGTTGCTGATCCGCGTGAAAACTCTTCTGATATTATGTAAGATTTGAGGTTTTCACGGCGGTNGTTCTCACGGTCTCTTCGCTTGCAGATTTTCTTATTTTTCTTCTACCCTGAAGATGGAGGCGACACGTTCCTCCGAAACGTCGGTTAACACCACATCTACACTATGCCACATCCCAGAAGACTATTCTGATATTGTACATTTCGTAAAACCATGACATATTCTTCCATTTCATCTTTCATATTATTGCGTTATTACGTTTCGAACTAGTTTCCTTCCACATCTTCAGAGTTAATTAGCCATCCTGTCACCAGACGCTATGCGGTATCCATACTGACAGCGTTGTTAAGCAACTAAGAAACTAAAGTAAATATTTCCATCACAAACATCGCGGTTTTCTCTTCGTTTGTAATTAAGTGCTGACGACTTGCACATACGGGACACATCAAGCAGCCTGTAATTAGTTACATTATTACATAGGCAAAAACCAACTGAACACTTTAGTTCAGAAATTGCATACATTCACGAGTTTTGTTTATTTTCTTAACTGTTCTATAATTCGCACCCCCAGAGTGTAATTATCATATTTCTCACTCATTAAGCAGGACAAGGTTTGGTGGAAGGAACTGATTATGTATATTTTATGTAGTTAAAATTTACCTCTGTGGAATTTTACTCTCGGACGCAAAAAAGTGAATTTCATTTTCCTTATTGCAATAAACTCCGAGTCACGTCCAGAAATACAGAAGAAAATTCAGCAATTCGGAAAATACAACAATGGATTGCTAGGATACCATTTAAGCTAGAGATGAGAATGGCCCAAGTTAGATGGACAGAGTTCCGAGAAACCGACAAAGGCTGTCAGTGCCACATCTTGCCGTATGTCTCCAGCGCTTCTGCAAGCGGGAATATTTTGATCCATACCGCTTCCAACTTCCTGCTGATATTTCAACAGACACTCCACTGTCATTTCTATATGTAGTCTTCATTGTATCCCGATGCTGTCTCCATTCCTTTAACAAGCTTGAGCATATTCAGTAATATATGTATGTATTCTCTGGGCCTCTTCAGTTTATTACTAATATCTTGACACATTATTCTCTCAGTTAAATTGCATCATTAGATAATATGCACAGTTCTTCTGAGCTGCCTCGAAAGCCTGATTCCAACAAGATGGCTGACAGGTAAAGGAGACAGGACCATGAGAGAGTGACGTTGCAAAATTAACTTTCCTCGTATTTGTCATGCACTGTATTTTTAATATCTGTTCTCCGTAAAAAAATATACATGTATTGTCAACAATTTGCATCCGTATTATTTTAATTATGAATAGGTATTTAATTATAGCTATCATATTTTTATATTACTAGATTGGTTCCCTGCAGATTTCCTTTCGCTCTCTATAAATTTCTGTGTCTTACTTACAGCGCCATATTGCTCAGACATGTGATTTCGTGTACTCGAGAGAGGAATCATGCAACACGAACAGCAGTCTTTGGCCGCGCCATAGCTCAAGCGGTTAGTCGCTGGCTTCTCGCCGCGGCTTCCCGGGTTCGATCTCTGGTCTGGTCAAGTGGGATTTGTGGTGGGCAAAGTGGCGCTGGGGCAGGTATTTTCCGAGTACTTCGTTTTCCCTTGCCAATCTTCATTCTACGAAATTCTCTATCATCATAATCACCCGGGCCAGGCTACAATAGGCCAATCAGTGGCCGCCGTGCCGAGTGGACCCAGTTTGACTCCACTCCCCACTAAGCGAATTAAAAAAGAAAAGAAAACAGCAGTCTGACTCTTTGACTGGTGTAACTTTCTCCATGTCACAAGCAGTACAACAGTCCATGTAACTCACCAATTTCTCTGAACCTAATAGAGTTTTCATTTGTCCCTTTTTAAGACTCAATATTCATTAAGAAATTCTAATATGGCTTTGCCGTCTATGGCGATATTTAGAATTTATCATACTTGTTCTCTAAGAAAATACTAATTTTTAATTTGACTATTTAATCTGTTGCAAATAATAGATCCTGTTTGTGCCTCCATCATAATGTACACACCTAAATAAGCTTATAATATGTTTGAAACTTGACGCCGCATATGACATTAATTCATGTGCGTGACTTGGAAGCTAGTAATTTACTAATATCCTGAAACATGGGATTTTAATCTATTGAAGGTGCTGTATTTAATATGCACGCAACGTAAGTTTCAGACACGTGACTGCTGGTCATAAAGTCAATCGAGAGCAGAAAGACGAACTCCATGACTCATTAGTGCAACTGTACCTAGGAGTGTTCAGTCCTTAAGAGTAACCAGCTCAATCTTCTAACAGCTGGTGACACTGATTTATTTCGTTGTGCAGTTGTTCTGTTAGCAGTCCTACCACGAATGATCTGCTGAAAGGTTTACGACAACGCTGGTGTTTATGGAGGTAAAAAGATAGAAAATCTATTCTTTCTTTCTTAATATAGTTATTGTAACATCTTACTTAACCCCTGGGATCAAGGAATAGAATTTGGTATTAAATTTATATAGAGAAAGTAATGATTTTAAAATATTTTCTTCCTTGAAACCCTTTTTCGGACTAAAACATTTCACGGAACCCCACTCCCTTTTAAAATAAAATATTAAAAGAAGAATGTAGAATGTAGGCTCGTATACTTTGTAGGCGAATAAAACAATATCAAAACTTTACTTTTTTCCCGGTGACTCTTCCAGCCCATTCAGTGCCCTGGCATCTTATTCAGATCCGTAATAATTTTTCAGACTGTAGGACTCCTTGGACGAGTAGTCAGCCCGTCGCAAGGCCGCTACCTAAACACATGACAACACAGAGACAGAATAAACGTACATACACCAAACACCCATGCCTTAAATTGGATTCGAACCCATGATCTGAGTGTCCCTGCCTTAGACCGTGCAGCTACTATGACCGGTTAAGAACTTTACTACAGGTTTACTCAATCAATAAAATGGTACAAATTATTGTACGCTAATTTATTAATGTGACCGATGATGTTTTCTACGAATACCTCATCATTAATCCCTTATATTAGGCGACAGTCGCAATCCGAGACCTGCCTCAGCGTCCAGTTTATTTCTGTGTAATTTCTTGTCACCCTGCATCGCGCATATCCAAACTCAAAAAGGCACGAGTTGGAACAATGGCAGTTTTCTAAGATCGCCCTTACAGAGCTGGGGTCAACCTTCATTTAAGCTCTTCCAAAAACTTGAAACAGAATGAGTGGGAAAGTTTGTTTAAAATCGAAACACTCGAAATATCTATGAACTGTTCATATTCCTTGCATGTGAAATCTTCTATCTGGAATGAACCGATGAAAGGACTTATCAGCCATTTATTGTCATTATTGTTTGATGGAACATCAAATCATCATCTTCAAATGAGTTGTGTAACTGTCTGTGATTCTCAGTTACGTCATGTTTTACAATTTCTAATACGGCTTCAGCCGGTTCTTCAAGATATTCATATATAGTATTGAAAGAATCGAATGTACTTATTCATTTGCGCATGTTGGTCCTACAGACTCAAGTTCTGACTTGAGTCGAGCCATGTTGTCCCCAACCGTGGGCACAGTTGTGCTGCGGCCGTGCACTGACGGGTCGCACTCCAACGGGTTCAAATATCAGCGAGGTACGCCAGCTGTTCCGATCAAGAAATATCTGAGAAATCTTTGGAGAGGAACGAAAAGACTGCAATTTGCACACTCATCAGAACCTTGCCATGAGTCAGCCAAGGAACTCAGGAATGAATAATTAGATTTTCCTACTCACTGTCCATGTCTTTGCAGAAAAGAAGTTAAAAAATTATGGAATTTAAGGCCAATGCCTTAATAAGATTAACAATTTGAATTGCACCATCTAATACAGAATTCCCTAATAGCCAATGAAAGTCAGTACAAAATCCAAAGTTTACGTTCCACAGTTCGGATGGTCTTCATGTGAGTCACGACTCCCTTAGCTTTCCCTCTCACTAAATTCACACCGTCAGCTCAAACATTAATTCGTTTGTAAGATTTAAAGTTTTCATGGCGCTGACTGTCGCAGTCTGCAGCCATCTCCTCACGCTGGTTCCTCCCTCGAGGATTTTCCCACCCTGAAGATGGAGGCGATATGTTCCTCCGAAACGTCGGTTCACACAACATCTACAGAGCGCCATAACCCAGAAGACGGAATTCTTCATTAATTTGTTTGTTCCAAACAATCTGATGATTAAAAAACTGATCTAAAAACCGAAATATGTTTTCTTCAATTAATTTCAAGAGTAACAACTCTTTTTTTAAATTCGCACGCACAAACAGGATAAAACAAGCAGAATTGCGAGATTAACATTATCAGTGTTCACGTCTACTTGGGTGGTGAACGATTCCTCTTAATTTCAACCTTCGAACTAGTTATCTGGTTCAGACGCTGTACAATCTTCAATTCTTCGCTAAGTCGTGTTGTCGGATAATTACACTAACTGATTTTTCATGCACGCTGCGTCGTTTATCATATATTCAGGTAAATCAGGGCTTAACATACTTTTCCCCCGACTTCACGCCCAGTGCGGTAATTTACTGTCATGGAAGCCATAAGGGCATTTTCTTTTTCACGTTTGAATTTCGTATACAAACATACTTTCACTGCCGATGAGTTCTTGGAAAAAAGACATAGGCTTAGGCTTGCATTTATGTTCGGTATGTGTTGCTTTAACTGGAGCACGGGGTAGCGTAGTTGGTTGAGGCACTGTGCTACAAGCAGGAAGGTCGCGGTTTCAAGTTCCGATGAGGTCATTGGATTTTATTTTTCAATTTACCTAATCCTTCCAGCCGCACTATGGCCCTGGGGTCGACTCAGCCTCTAACAGAAATGAGTACCAGAAATATTCTTGAGGCTAAAGGGCGGCCGGCCCTTAAGGCTGACAACCTTACCCCCATCTGTGAGCCGATTGTCTAGAAAACATGGGAACCTCAACATCTCACAACCCAATGGGCCTCCACGGCCTGTTACAAGGATACCTTTACTTACTTATGTGTTGCTTTAACTAGAAGGCGAAGTAGAAATATTTTGCGGAACTTCAGTATGTAAAATACACGGTGGACGTGTGGCGGTTCCATCGCCGTCTTAGCAACGTCCACTGACATTAAGTGTCAAAGTATTTTATGTTATTCACAACATTTACAGTCGGTTTCTATGCCATGGGTTCCGCCGTTTTAAACGAAGCCCACTGACAGTATTTTTCCTAACTGACAATATTTATAATTTTTTCTTTCGATCTGTTGCACTCTATTTGTGCACCATGAGCTCCACTACAAGAAGGCACATCTGCTAATGAAGGGCTACGAGACGCTGTTTCATCTGAGACATTTTTAATGCTGGATTTTGTTTAATTTTCGTTACTCGATATTCATTTACGTGTTCCTCTTTGTAACCACAGATCCATTAGCACCCATNACAGATCCATTACAACCCATATACGTGTATTAGTGACCATAAGCAGGGGTTTCTTTGGTGCAGATTCATTGATCACTTACAGCTCGTAGCTCTAACAACTGTAACCCTATTGCTGATTCCTACACTACAAATCACCCCACACTAAGTCTTCGCAGTCTACTTTCACTAGTGCTTATTCTGCAACAGCTCTCAATAAAGGCTATTACTTTGCAGTGTTTTCACTAGACGTTTCCTGGTAAGGAATCTTAACAATGGAGATACTGCAGCTTCCGTTGCCCGTCGGCTAACACTCCACACCTGCAACCCTAACTACACTGCGCTCATTCTCTGAACTCAACTCGGTCGGTCGAGTCATATAACCTCGGAGTGGACCTACAGATACGGCCGCCTGCAACACATCTTCAATTTTTGTGTGACGTCACCGCGTATGCGTATGTGCGGGCTCTACTTAGCAACGGCTTGTGGTTGCAGCGTACCGCTTATCGACGGGTCTATGTGCCACAACATATTTACAGTCACATGTAAAGTCAAGTCCTTTATGAGTACACTTGTTAGTAATGAAAACAGACTGATGAGACATTTGTATAGACAAATAGTTGGTGCGAAGTTTAAGACCTTGTTGTTTGTCCCTTTGTTCTGAAAACGTTTTTATTCTCTGCCTAAACACTCTCCAGCCAGAAATGGTAAAGTCAGGGTGGCAGACAGTATTTGGAGTGATCCTCCTAAGACTATTGGCCCACCTCTTTTCAGAAAGACGTGAATGTTATGAAAGTATGCGCATGTCTCTCTCAAAATATAATAAGTCTTTTTTTTTATATTACTTCATATTCATAGTTTAATCTTATTATAGAAAATCAGTAAACTTAATCATGAAAGCTACAAAATGACTAAGATTTCTTCAACGTTTCGCGGAATTCAGGGGATTTGCTGAACACAGTTTGAAAAACACTGACATAGAGTGAAAGGCGTTGTTCCGAGTAATCCTGCTGCAAAATATATTTTGCATTTCTGAGTTTTATTGTTATTTAAGGTTTGTTTAACAATCACATTACTGTGATTGCCAGCACACTTTGAGCCTCTGTCTTCACTCTTCCAGCCTTCATCCCTTGTAGCTTATTTGATTTCATTTTCCATTCTTCGAATGTGATCAATCCACTTCTGTCTTCTATTTTCCATCCATCTGTTCTGTCAGAAATGGTGAATATTTCTCTTTGTTGTTTTCTAAGAACCTCACGTCATAGAAAAATGTCTACAACTCAGGAGCCTAATTTCAGAAATTTAATATTCTTGCGAGATTTTCAATATCCACGGCGTCAACTGTGCAGATTACTGACACAGTGTAGCCCAGTATGTCTTCATCAGTGCTTTAAAGGAACTAGCTGCCTTCTACTTTCATGGCACCGCATACAGAGTTACTGATCTGCTGCCCTACCATTCTGTGAACTTCAGCGTGAGGCAGACGTTTACTTCCTTCTCCTCTACTTAAATTTACTTTGTCTCTTATAACTTTCTTGTAGTGAATCAGTCTTTGTATCAACTGTGCCACACATTACTTAGGACTACACCTGGACTCAACATTAAACTGGAAACACCATATAGCAAAGAAGAGAAAACAAATCGAAGTTCTAGGAAATAAATTGGCTAATAGGTCGGAAATCTCACCTCACAATAGATAATAAACCACTGATCTACAAAACAATAATTAAACCCATATGGACATACGGCATTGAGCTCTGGGGATGCGCCAGCAAGTCCAAAATAACAATCATCCAGCGAAGTCAATCAAAATACTTAGAGCCATAGTTGACGCACCTTGGTACGTGTCAAACCAAACTCTTCACACCGACCTCAAGATCCCATATGTAAGAACCGTAATCACAGACAGAATCCAAAAACATTATCAGAAACTGGAATCTCACCCCAACAACGCAATAGAAGCTCTCCTTCAACCTACACAATACAGAAGACTAAGACGAACTTGGCCAAACGNTTCAAACCATCTCTGGGGTCAACCCAGCCACATACTTAATCGGTAGTTGAAGTAAAGCAGCCTGGGGCGTGAAGCTCAGCTCTTATTTTCCTCTAGTGTCGAGGTTGCGAATGCGTGGAACTATACTTCGGCTTGAAGAAAGCAGTCTTCTGGGATTTGGCACCGTGTATATGTGGTGTTAACCGACGTTTCGGAGGAACGTATCGCCTCCATCTTCAGGGTAGAAGAAAAAATATAAGAAATCTGCAAGCTAAGAGACCGTGAGAACCGGTAAAAGCAGACTGTGTGAAAATATACACAGCTAT
>NW_019723917.1:4022-21489 GCF_002891405.2 Cryptotermes secundus | reverse complement strand
AAACCCCCACCGGGATATGACGCCAGATCCAGAAGGCCACACAGGCCATGACCAACCAACATAACAACCACCCCCACCCCCCTCAGCTTACGGATTAGTGCCCAGCCTTTAACCTTGCCTTTCTCTCCCCTACACAAAAACCACGCTTGTACCAGCTCCCTTCCCCCACCCCTCCCACACTACTGCTTTCACTTGTATACTTGCACTTCCCCCCTTCCCTCTGCTCACACATAGCTGTGTATATTTCCACACAGTCTGCTTTTACCGGTTCTCACGGTCTCTTAGCTTGCAGATTTCTTATATTTTTTCTTCTACCCTGAAGATGGAGGCGATACGTTCCTCCGAAACGTCGGTTAACACCACGTATACACGGTGCCATATCCCAGAAAACTGCTTTCTTCATAGTCACCCCCGTGAAAGCCTCAAATCTTATATGCTTCTGCTTCCTCATACGTCACCATGGAGTGATGTTTAATTAAGCAAAGAGACATCTGTTCATATCTTCCTTGCATTAAGTGGACCTACATGCAACCTCTGCTTCCATCCTCTCCACATGCACGCGTACAGGACTAGATACGCCGGCTGCAACCTGCATGTCCTCAACGGTAAGGCCATAGCACTTGCAGGTTTATTGTTGTATTTCCACAAGTTGTTGTGAAGTAATTCACGTATTTCTTGTAACTTGTATGTTCCAAATCCATTAGCTTCATATCAGATGCCTCATGCAGTGTACAGCTATTGCGTGCTATCATTTATAGATCAATTTTCCCTCCCTCTTCTGACATGTTGGGCAGGGTTAACTTAACATTATGGTATCACCAATAATTGCTTCATTCTTCACGTGTCTTCACTACTCGTAGACACTCGGATAAATATCAACTGATGCGATATTAAAGTGTCTTTCAAACGTCGAACCAAATTACAAAAGAAATGGAAACGTATTCATGTTCAGCACATTGACTCAATATCTACGGCATTATCAAGTGCCTATGTAAACCAAACGAGGTGGGATAATGGACTTGGTAAAGCGAGTGGCAAATTGCCAAATGACGATCAATCGGTAAACAGCCCTAAGTTATATTCATCCTCTTTTCAGGTTGGTATCATTGTCACATTTCCGGGGAGGGGGTCTCTCAGACCCTCACCTATACATAATCTCTACGATTGTACGCTCCTTCCAGGTCTTCGTGGTACGATTATCAGGGCCAGGCACATCTTCACACAAACTGACTAATATCTGGATAAAATACAAAAATAAATTTCAGTATTTACAACTTTCAAGTGTAAAATTGAATTACTTATTGTGACATAATGGCTGGTCGCCGGATTAGAGAAGCCAGGAGAAAAGGCCGTTGCTAGGTAACGGCTGGTAAACGTTCCCGAAGTAACAGATACGTCATCTGTTGCTAGGCAATGGCACAGCACACACGCTCCCACATAAAACAAGCAGGCAGGCCATCGCTAGGCAACGAATAAAGGAGCAGAAATAGAGGGACTACTGCTGGTGGGTATTTAAGTTCAGTCAGCCTCATGTACACTACAGGCAATTTTGTTGATAAGCTGATTTTAAGAAGAGTCCAAACACACATTGAGGAAAGAGACTTACTAAATGCAAGTCAGTTTGGCTTTCGGACACATCACAGTACTAAACTTCAATGTATGTGGCTTATGGATCATTTGACTCTAAATTTCAACAGTTCTTGTTATGGCGTGAAGGGGGGCATGGAGGATTCGCTCACCTCTTCTGCCGTCCATGCCGTTGCGCCCTTGGGAATGGCCAGTTGCAAGGCTAAGCGCTTGTACTTGTCTCGTTAGCTACCTCTTAGCTGTGAGTTCACAGTATCGCTAACCTGGGAGGTACGGGAGATCGGGGAAATAGAGGGTGTGACTGTGGGGTAAGTCATTAACACACGCATCCCCCTTACTTGGTCTACTTTCGTCTACTAATATATACACTTACATACATCTCACTTTCGTAGCCGACAGTGGCTGGTTACGTACACATTGTAATTTGGATATACACACACTTGGGTTCACCATCATAGCTCAGGGTCTACTCTCTCTCTCTCTCTCTCTCTCTCTCTCTCTCGTGGTTCCTACTCAGGCCTACTCTCTCTGCTCTAACCGTGTAATATGGCACTTTAATAATATCACACTTTATATCCATGACTGATATGAACAGTTCCACTTACTTGTTGTAGGAAGCTGATGGTGTCCCCTCACTTGGTCTGGCACGACCATGGCTCTGGCCCCCTTGGCCTCTGGCTGGCTACTCACTTAACATTTGTGCACTCAGATACATGGATAGATTGACTGGGTGATGTGTATAGATTGATCAAGAGGTTGATCAAAAAGATAGCTCCTTCAGTTGTGTCAGCTTCTTTATAACTTTTCCTCTGCTGACTCCTGTCTTTCGGGTAAGCTCCGCCCCTTAATTAGAGCGAATTCTCCCCTGGTTGGTTATCTCGGTAGAGAGAGGGTTGGATCTCCTCGGGCGGTCTCGCTGAGTCGGCTCTGTCCGCCTTGGCCGTCTGCCGTCTGTTCCGCGTGAATCAGCAGTCTAAGCAATGCGACAATTTTCTGCTGACGTTGCTGCTTCCTGCATTCTACTACAAACATTAACCCTTCGCCTGACTTCTCTAACTGTGAACCCAAGATAACTTAATACATAAAAGTTACAAAAACCCTTGCCGAAATTCTACGGCATTACAGTTCTATTAAAATGGTTGCGGTACAATTACATACTGTGGCATATTTGCTCAAAGCAAGAAATGTGGAGCCAGATAAACAGTCGTTCTAGCGAACTGCTCTGAAACAAAATTCGTTTCTAGGTAACTTTGATAGGCACACGCATGACCGCGAAATGCATATTCCTCTTCAAATTCCTTTCTTTTACGATATGTAACAAAATTATTCAGGAAAGAAGCATAATTCAGTCAAAATCAACTAAGTCCAAATGTACGAACAATTGGACAAGAAACTATGCATAAGAAGCACCAGTGGTTTAAACTTGGCTGTTGTCAGGCCTACGAACGTTAAAGTGACTACATGCAATTTCGGAGTGGTAAAATTCAGGCGTAATCTTATGCACAAGCTTGCATTGGCAGATGTCCTATGCATATCTTGAACAAGAATTGTTCATTGCAGTAAAGCGATAGAGAGTGTATGGTGTCCATAAATTACAAATTCCTTTACCTTGAAGTTGCGTGAGTACGGGTACACTCACGCGAAACTACGGCGCAACAAATGTGGCTCCTACTCATAAAGACAAACCCTTCCTCTCGCCGGATAAGAGACCCCATTTCCAAACACATAAACTCTCTTTGATAAAGTGAAGGTAAAGGCGTCTCTGTTCTTAACTAATTAAGCACTGTGCCATAAAGACATTGGGAGTGAATGTATAGACACGTTTTCTTGACTTCGGCACTAGCTGTAGGTCAGCTTCACGACCCGGCCGCTTTACCCTCGGGGAAAGAGCCCCAGTACCCATTGTATAGGAGGCTGGGTGTGCCCTAGAACCGATCTGGACGACATGGAGAAGTAAACAGTTTTTCCTCCGCCGGACTCGAACTTCGACCCTTGGTCGTCCAGGCCGTAGCCAGTCACCATAGTGAGTATGCTATCCCGGTTCTATAAACTGACTTTGAGCGAACGTAAATTAGGTCATGGGTCCCCGCGGGGCTCGAAACCAAGAATGACTGTGCTACCAAATGCCAGCAGCAATTTGCTGGACTGGACTGAAGTTAGAGAGCTGCGAGCCAGCCGCCATCCACTGAGGACGTGACCAGAGAAGCAGAGGAACCTCCATGCGACATCTGTTGAAGACGGAGCCAAGCAGAAGCCAACGAAGTCTAGCAGACTGAGACTTAACGCGTGTAGGTTGTGATAAATGTAGTTATGACTTGCAAACGTTCAGCAAATTCAATTACAAATTCTGATCCCGTGTTTAGTCAATAACACATGACATTATAAGTACTTAAATTTTCAGTTTCCGTAGGTCGATATTCTGTGGACAAAATGCAGAATTCTAGAATATTAAAGCAGATATTACACACAGTAAACATTATACTTCTAAATTTTATAGCTGAAGTTATTCTAAACTTGGAGTAAACTTAAGAGTTCGCTTAGTGGGGGTGGAGTCCAATTGGGTCCACTCGGCACGGCGGTCACTGATTGGCCTATTGTGCAGGTTGCCTCGGATGATTATGATGATGGAGAATTTGTTGGAATGAAGATTGCCAGGGGGAACCGAAGTACTCGGAGAAACCAGCCCCAGAGCCACTTTATCCACCACAAATCCCACTTGAGCAGACCCGGGATCGAACCCGGGCCGCCGCGGTGGGAAGCCAGCGACTAACCGCTTGAGCTATGGCGCGGCCTTAAACTTAGAGTTACTGTCACACAGAAAACAATTTAATTATGAGAGAAACAATCTTTCTTCATTCACGGACTTGTACTAAAACCATGAAAACTCTCTCTGGACCAAAATCTGACATTATGAATGTTACAATGGTTGATACATAAATTAACTACTATAATTTAAATGGTTAATCAGACTATATATGTATTAAGTTGTTAAAAGAAACGTCGCCCAAAATTACAGTAATCATGTTTTATTTCCTGCTACGCACAACATGCTTCGACGGTAAGCATACATCATCAGGTGATGTACAGAGTACAAATTTGATAAAATATTATGTACAGAAACGTCGTTACACACAATAATAAATGATACATATATGTTCTTTTCTTGAGTTGCTCTCACATTTCAAACTGATTGGCCCTATAACTGCATAATGAGGAGCTTCATAATGTGTACGTTTCGCCAAATGTAATTAGAAGAGTGAAGTCAAGGACGATGAGATGGGTATATTATGTAGCACGCGTGGAGAAGAAGAGAGAGGTGTGCATGGAGGATATTTGTGAAAAAGAAGGAAAGGATAATATTAAAATGGATTTCGGAGAGATAGGATGAGGTGTTATGGACTGGATTGATCTGGCTCAGGACAAGGACCAATGGAGGGCTCTTGTGAATACAGTAATGAAACTTCGGATTCCATAAAATTTTCGGAAATTCTTGAGTAGTTAGGGCTGGCGACTTCTCAAGGAGGACTTAGCTGCATGGAGTTAGTTAGTTAGTTAGTTAGTTAGTTAGATACACCTTATAATACTAATTGATGGGGACAGTTCTAAACTCAAATATATATAAATCCATATGAAGTTTTCGTGCGATGAAAGCAGCCGAATTAGTACTCCGCTGGCAAAAGCTTGCGGTTTTGTTGCTCGAAGTTTTCCGGTTTGAATACCTGTAGCCATGTATCTTCACGATACGACATGGCCCAATGTGACTAGAATACAGAACTGTCACCCAGCCTCCGAATTATCTATTTAAGACTTCCTTTACACCAAGAAAACGTTCAGTTATTGTGGTTGTAATATGAGGAGTGTGCGAAAATGGCTCATTTAGCCCTAAATCTTAAAACATGAAGTATATTACCTTCTGCAGCCATGGCATATGCCTTTGATAACACACGGCTTTAGTTATTTGTTTCGTACAAAGTAAAATATAACTTTATTGTTTCAATATACAGTCATTTCTTCTGAACATACCAGGCGCTCTCATGAATCTACTACCTCCGAATTTCAGAATAGAGTTTCTTTGAATTTCAATTCTGTATTTATGAAAGAAGTTTAGAATTTCTATATGAGTGGAGGAAGAAGAATAAATTGATTTTATTCACTTGAAAGTTACAGGAATAAGACCGAATATTTAGTCGATAGGTACATATGTAAATATATAATATATGAGCATATGTAAAGGAAAGCAATAATTGAATTCTTTATTCTTTAATTCGTCTATTCAACTGCTCAAAAATCAGTTTTAAAGAGAAGCAGGAAAGAAACACAACAAATATATACACAAAAAAAAGAGAATAAGGCAAAATGTAGTATCCGTTCAGGTAGCTAACTACGAAGCGGAGAGAAGAGATACAGGGTGTTTCACCACTTTAGGTTATAACTGCAGGATGTTATTTCCTAGGACTTTGTGATCAAAAAAGTTCATATAAACATGTGTCCGATTTTGGACGGTTACGGAGTTATGACCATTTGTTCATTCCCGTACACGCCCTCTTGTGAACCGCGTCTATCATCCGACGGGTCGCTATTTTTAGCCAGCTACAGATACAGCGTTCTCGTTATCTAGACACTTGAGAGGTACCTAAGGCGGGGTAGGTTGGTATGTACCCGCGCGGTTCACAACCGAGCGGCAGCCTGTGTTGCAGCCGGCGGTGGCATTTTCGAAAATCAGCTTTAAGCACCAATCAATTCAAATTAAAGGTAATTTTACGAAGTTAACTTTAAATTCATACTTAAAATGTATCATATATTATGCTGATTTATTATTTTGTTCCCTTTATTGTCAGTAATCGTTACTTTCTAATCTGAGTTTAAAACGGTCATAACTCCATAACCGTCCAAAATCGGACACATGTTTATATGAACTTTGTTGATCACAAAGGCCTAGGAAATCACCCCCTGCAGTTATGCACTAGAGTCGTGAAACACCCTGTATATATAGTAACATGAAGACCTATTGCTAGACAACAACCGACAAATAAGCAGTTATAAAACAGCTGTTGCTAGCCAATGGCTGACTAACGATCACTTTGGCGTCCCAACAGATGCGAACGCAACAGAGAAATTGTTTTCTGTACGGTCCGTGCCGAAATGTTATAAGCAGGACGGAGCAATAAGTTATTTGTTAGAGAGTCGCCAACCAGTAAGAACGTGAGCAAGGAAGCAGAGGACATTGCTGAAATCCGTCATCAGGCAACGGCTGGTGAAGACAACAGACTGCTGCAGTGAAGTTCAGAGCGTCTGAATTAGCAATAAAGCTGTGGTTACTTGTAGTTAAGGTCTATAAGAGTTCAATAAATCCAATTACCAATTCAAACCGATCCCATAGTCACTCCATACACGTGACAGTATATATCCTGAATGCATATACCATTATAGTAAATAAAATTTAACAACCACAATTACAACATATGATTAAGATAAATAGTTTTAAGTATGTTATGTCCCTAGAAACCATATCAGCAGTTGAAGTGTAACTAGTAGAAAAAAAATAGCAATGTTACTACTACTACTAATAATAATAATAATACACATAAAGATACATATTACATACATAAGTACGTATATATATTGTACATACATATTGTAACAGATGTAATCAACGCGTTGCCAGACAACGCCTCTGTAAACACGGTCTAACACGCAGCAGTAGAGGAAGCTGTGTTTTCTGTAGATCCGACCGACGTGCCAATAGACTGGCTGGATAGCGATCACGTGATATGTGTTTACTGTAGGCCCATTTCCGTTCCACGAGTGAGTAATGGCGGCAGAAACACACGAAAAAGCAAGCAAGAAGCAAACTCGAGGAGTACAGAGGTATACATGAAGTCAGCCTGTGAAGACTTGACGTGTGATTTGAAGACTTTATGTGTGCCAAATTGTAGTGATATTGGGAGTGTGTAATTTAGTGAGACTTTTATAGTTCCTGTGTTATAAATTTGTTGCGAGGAAACGGATAGTTAAAACTAGTGGAAATAAACTGAGGAGACTGGCGTGGAGTGTTTTGTACTGTGAAAATCAGTAACAGTGTTATAGTTATTTGTAGTTACGGCCTGTAGGTGGTTAATAAATCCAATTAACAATCCGAACCCCGTCTTTAGTCACTGTGACACGTGCCAGTATAAACGTTCGCATACGCACATATAAACATGTATTCGACAAATTTTCCTCCTGCATTACAATGGACAGGCCCCCCACTCCATATTTCAAACTCATTAATTTATCTTTCTTTTTTTCTGTGTTATCTATATCCCAGACTACACAGCGTCCATCCGTTCGAGTGCGAACTCTGTGTGTTGGACAGGGATAGCAGTGAAGTTGTATTCGATACTGAATTATTCTGATGCCAGACGTTGGATTATCAACAAAATACGGAACTAAAGTTTCTCGTCGCTCGATACTGCACGCTTCTAGGATGCTTTCCAGGAAAGGCAGCCAGTCTTCTGAAGAGGGAAGCCAGAAAATATGCCTACAGACTCATTTCTATCACGTTTAACGTTACATTTATTAGTTTTTATAGAAGAAAATACTCGTAATTATGTTGTTAACATCTCTCGTATTTCGGAACGACTGTAAAAAATCAAAACTATTTCCAGGAGGAAATTAAGAGGAGACTGAACTCGGATAATGCTTGCTACCGTTCAGTCCAGAACTTTTGTCTTTTCGTCTGCTGTCTAAAAACATAAAAATTAGAATTCACAACAATACAATTTTGCCTGTGGTTCTGTATGGGTGTGAACTTGGTTATGACTGTAAGGGAAGAGCATACATTGAGGGTGCGTGAGAACAGGGTGCTGAGGAGAATATTTGGACCGAAGAGAGATGAAGTGATAGGAGGTTGGAGGAAACTGCATAATGAGGAGTTTCTTAACTTACGCTCTTCGCCAAGTATAATTAGAATGATCAAGTCAAGGAGGATGAGATGGACAGGGCACGTAACACGAATGGGGGAGAATAGTAATGCATATAGGATATTGATGATAAAGCCAGAAGGAAACCGAGCACTAGGAAGTCTAAAACGTTGGTAGATGGACAATATTCAAATAGATCTTAGAGAAGAAAGCAGTCTTCTGGGATTTGGCACCGTGTATATGTAGTGTTAACCGAAGTTTCGGAGGAAGGTCTGCTTTTACCAGTTCTCACGGTCTCTTCGCTTGCGGATTTCTTATATTTTTCCTTCTACCCTGAAGATGGAGGCGATACGTTCCTCCGAAACGTAGGTTAACACCACATATACACGGTGCCAAATCCCAGAAGACTGCTTTCTTCATAGTCATCGCTTTGAAAGCCTCAAATCTTACACAGATTTTAGAGAGATAGGATTGGATGGTATGGACTGGATCTATCTGGCTCAGAATATGGACCAGTGCAGGACTCTTGTGAAGGCTGTACTGAACCCTCCGGTCCCATAAAATGCTGGGAAGTTCTTGAGAAGCTGCACAATTGGCGGCTTCTCAAGAACGGTTCAGCTCCATGAGTGAGTGAATATCTCTCGTTTTTCCTTCATATCTTCCAAGGAAAGTTTGGGAAATGAGTGTACAGTATATTATGAAACCGTTCCTCGCAATTCATTCTTACTCGCACTGCTGCTTTCCAATGACCAGTGGAGGCCTACATGTAACTTGCGTGGTTGGCAAGTGTCCTTGTATTACTCGAGGAGAGACGTGGAAGGACGACACTGAAGAATGAATTGGGAAGGATGTGGGGGCAATAATGGCCTAAATGTCCTGTTCCTAAATTTACTTGAATGATATTGTGATATGTAGGTCCATTTCTATGCAACGCTCGAAGTACGCTCAAGCAACAGTAGAAAAGTTATTATAAAAAGTATTTCCTGTATGATTCGCGCCATGCTCATTGTTAGGCAACGGATCGATAAAAATATCCCCGCAGAAGCAAAAGCGCAGTATAATAAGAAAACTTTTTTCATTGGCTCCTCAACCCCTTTGGGCCCTGGCTTCTGATTTTCTGTTTCATGATCATTTTACAGACTGTAGGTCTCCTTGGACGGGCGATCAGCTCGTAGCAAGGCCTCTACATACACAGAGAACAACACAAGCAGAATAAACACATGCACATACCAAACATCCATGCCTTGTGTGGGATTCGAACGCACGATCCCGGCTTCAGAGAGAGCGAAGAGTGTACATGCCTCAGACTTCTCGGGTACCGTGACCTGCACAGTACGCCATCTGCTGCTAGGTAATGAACCAATAAACACGCATGTTTGGAGACTGGAAACGGTGTTTTCCGTGTGGTCTGTGCCGAGGAATTAGAAGGGGGCACAGATCGGAGTACAGTGGAGTAACAGAACGAGAATGGGAAGGGAGCGTGCCTTAGTGACTTGCGAAGTGGGTAGAATGGGGATAGCGCTGTATTGCCTGTAGTCCCGAACTGTGTGACTGTATAGGGTGCAACAAATCTAATTAGCCATTCCAAAACCCGTTATTATTAGTAACGTAAACCCGGATACTTGACAATATGATGAACTCTCTCATAGAACTCAAGGGTAGTGCTCTTCTGTCGTATAAAAGAGCGCCATTAGTTTTCGGATGTTAGACATGAAACACAACTAAACATGCATGTATACTTTATATAGTGACGTGAGCTATAAATTCACGTTGTAGTCTGGTAGGTGGTTACGGACGTTTCAGAGTAACATGCTGCCATACAGAAAACCTAAAGGCGGTGTATTTCTCCGAAATCACTGCCGTAAAACCTCGTAGCTCATATAATTATCTCTAATAATATTAATTTATCCATGGTTGTCGCTCACGTCGGTAGAATATTGATATTAGGCATACTAAAGGGTTTCAGAATCACATCAGAATACTTATGGATGAAATAAGAAAAGCTACAGTGAAAAGAGTGAAACGCAGCAGCACGAAGTGTTTGAATATACAGCATGTGCATCACTATGACGAAAATACATACGTAATATCATTAAAATAATAAAATAATATTAAAGTTTTCATTCAGTCAGAGAGACATAACTACATGTGATAAATAACGAATCCCTCTAACTCAGGAGATATTATTTATAATTACTTTATGCGGAGTAAGCGAAAAATAATTAATATAAAATATTCTCAATTGAATACTTAATTTTATAATAAGCTACATGATTAATAAAAGATCAGTGACTGATATAATCTTGTGGAGATTCATATCCCTCCAAAATCCGTCTTATAGAGAATGTTGGAGACGACTGACGTGCCTAAAACTTTTATAACCCACCGCTATGAGGTCAGTTTTAATATTATCTTCTAATGTGTTTTTATGTTTCCCGTGCGGATACTTGGCATGGGTTCGAGTTTCGGTTCAGATGTCTTGGGCTGAGCTTCCAAAGGAGGAGAAATAGCCAAAGGAACCCCAGAATCCGTAATTCTTGGAGCGGGTGGGATGAGACTGAGTATACCTTGCAAGTCGATCTACTTGTACGAGGCCCAGATGACAGATGAGTACAGAGAATTTGGAGGAATGACAACTGGAAAATAGAAACTGAAGCACTCGGAGAAAACCTGCCCCAGTGACACTTTGCCCATCACAAATCCCATGTGACCTGACCTGAGATTGAACCCAGGTCACCGCCTTGAGAAGTCGGCGACTAACCGCCTGAGCTATGGCACAGACTGAATCAATAAGAAGAGAAGCCAACGTGTGCTGTCTGTTGGGAAGAACAGTCCACATGCCAGACATCAAGAACTCAAGTGGACTGGCCCCAGATTTTGGACCTTTCTTTTAATGGTGAAGACAGAACTGAACCTAGAGGCGTGTGCTGTCCCGGGGGGTATATTTTGCGGTGTTCCACAGTATCCCCCCCAAAAATGAAGATTAAACTTGTGAGTAGCGTCCCACAGAGTAATATTTTGCATGCAGAGGCATCATGCAACAGAATATTATCGCGTGTTATGTGACTGGAGATGGGTTTTGGATTAGTAATCGAATTTATTGAATTTTGCAGATAGTAAATACATTTAATTATAGAGCTATAGCAAATTCACACTCTCTACAGTTCTTGATAATCTGCTATCTTCTTACTGGTTTTTGCCTCGTAACGGCTCCCAACGCCGTAGATTTCTCAGCTTCCGTGTTTGCGTCCTTACTGACCGGCGACTCTCTCGCAAAGAACTCATGGCGGCGACTGACCTCCACTGCCTGCAGACTGCCTGTCTCCTAACTCACTCGAAGCCTCGATTGGCGCTCCTTACGGCCCAACAGAGAACGCAGCCTCCAGTGGTACCTCTATTGTTGCATGTGTAACAATCTCTACGGACAAATGCTGCTCACCGGCAAGTGAGTAGTAACGAAGCTCTGTTAAATCGTGTCATTGCGTTTTTACCGTGCCTTAAACTAGCAACGCGTGTCTTCTCTGATTAAAATACTCCGGCTTTCAGCGGACATGTCACAATATTTTCCATGCCGTGTTTGTACTATTGTGCTGCAAAGATTGCGACACAAAAATTCTTATTATACGTAGGTCGTACCGAAAATCACGAGCAACTTTCTTTTGCATGCAACCTGGGAATAGCAGACGAAAGAGAGTACGATGGTAGGTGGAACCAGCTGTTGTGTTAATCTTGAGTGTCTTTTGACGTCAATAGCTTACATCACGTGACCAGTATCACTCCTAACAAAATGGCCGACAACCATGTGTCGTTTCGCCAGCGTGCTGTCATCGAATTTCTTGTGAAAGAGGAAATCCCTGCTGTAGATATTCAACAGAGACTTCAGCGTGCTTATGGAAGTGTGTACATGGGTGCGAGCAGTGTTAGAAGATGGGTCAAACATTTTAAAGATGGGAACACCAGCATCGAAGATGAGCCTCGGAGCGGTCGTCTTCGAAGAGCCTCAACTGAACGCAACAAGGAAAGGGTGGATGAGATCATTCAAGAAGACAGGCGTGTGACTGTGAACACAATAGCCCGAAAACTTGGAACAAAGCACAGTGCAGTACAGGAGATGATTGAAAGCTTGGGCTATAGGAAAGTTTGAGCTCGTTGGTTCCCGCGGTTATTGACCGAAGACCACAAAGGTCAGCGAAAAGCCATCACCTCAGAACTGCTGCAGAGATATCGACACGAAGGCGATGATGTTTTGCTCTGTGTTACGACAGGGGACGAAAGCTGGTTTCACCATTTCGGGCCTGAAAAAACTGCAGAGTATGGAATGGCACCATTTGCCATCTCCATCAAGAAAGAAGGCAAAGACAGTGCCCTCAGCTGTTAAGGTGATGGGCACAGTCTTATGGGATGCAGAGGGGTTTATTCTGGCCGAATTCCTGGAACCTGGGCAAACCATCGATGCTGCTCGTTATGTCCAGATGCTGCACAAGCTCCGTCGTGCATTGCGCGATAAACGTCCAGGACGAAACATCATCATCCTGCATGACAACGCTCGCCCCCACTCCGCTCGCCTCACATTTGAAGCAATTGAAAAATGTGGTGGGAAGTTCTTCCACACCCCTCCTATAGCCCTGATCTGGCACCCTCCGACTACCATCTTTTCGGATTTGTGAAGGATCAGCTGCGTGGACAACGTTTTGAGATAAGGGAGGCAATTCAGAAAGCAGTGCTTCAGTGTCTTCGGATAGCTGGAAGGAAATTTTACAGAAGAGGAATTTTCAAACTCCCAGAACGCTGGGAAAATGTGTACCAAGAAGTGGCGATTATTTGGAAAAATAAAGAAAGGTCTGTAGATTGAGATGGTGTATTTGGTTTGTCAATAATAAAGCACATTACTTTACAAAAAATTATTGCTCATGACTTTCAGTACGACCTTAGTATTTCACCGCTGCCATTAATTTTATTGTGTCGCAAGCATCATCCATCGTGGGACCCCCAAAAATTCTTATTCTATTCCACGCGCCCACCAAAAACTTTTAGACTATCCCACCTAATTGCCACGAGTTACACATCTGTGGATAGCGCNATATATATATATATATATATATATATATATATATAGACACACACAACCATAAAATTTACACAACACTCTATTGCACTCATGGCCATTACTTCTCAAAAACCCTTAACCAAATTGTTTTAAACCTACAGAGTACAAACCAAATTTCCTAGCCCAACAATCAAACAGTAAATCAACTTATATCTCCTAACGATCACGTGTAAATAAAATTCTATAACCTAACGATCTATTTATAAGTCAATTCTTATATATTCCAACAAACATTTATTGAATCAAATATTACATTCTAACACTTAATTACCAAACCAAATGTTATGTTTCACCAATTAATAAGTGAGCCAAAATTTATACATTCTAATAACCAATCAATGGAAAAGAATTTACAATTTAAAGTTTCATTACCCAAATTTTATATGCTAAAATCTTTGATCAGATTTTATCCCAACAATCCACTAATACAAAAATTCATATCCTAATCAGTGGACTAGAAATTACTTATTAATTAGTGGACCGAATACGGGCTAGTACTCACGCGACCAGACGAGTCGTAGAATAAAGATGGTCGAAAGGCCAACTCGAAACACTTTCGCACCGGCTCTGCCACACAACTGCTCCGAGCGACTCCGAAAGTCAGAGTATTTGCGGCTTCACCTGTCCGAACCCCCAAAATTTCAACATAATGAAATCGTGTTCCCTCAAAATCCTAAAATCGACAAATCCTCCTGGCAGATAACCTGTCATTCGAAAGCGAGTCTTGCCCCTGTGTCGTTCACCCGATTTGTCAGTAATTTATACAAACTATACAACTGAAGCCGGATGTCTGAGGAATGTGCTTCTTCTAAAGCTGATCTCAACTCTGGTTTCTGGCTGGCCAACCTGTGATTCTCCCAAAGTGTTTCAATTTTACAAAACTTGTAATAATTTTCTAATAAACTGAACATAAGATCGCCCCCATGTTAAATAAAATCACACTCATTAATAACCTAGGGAACAACAATACTGATGTATTGCTTCGAGAATAGAAGAGCACCGTCTAGTCTGGAAAAACACTAAAAATGGGATCTGTTACATTGTATTTCTTAATGAGGGACATTCCATCCGTCTATCGTAAAAATATCGAAAGCAGAATGCGATTCTATGAACATCAATTTGCTTATAATACATTACGTCAATCAGGTACACAAATATACTAGCAGAAACACAAAATTTGTCATTATGCTGTCTACTTCCTGACAGTCACCTTCATCTGCCCTTGGAACACTCAAATTCAAACCTGGAGATAATTCGACAGAGAAATCATAGCTACGGCCCTGAATTTCTCTTCTGTTGATTAAGATTACCAAATCGTCGCTCTACCAATGTTAGTTGGAACATCTTACGCGTCATTTCCGCATCTGGGAAGGAATGTTGAGAAATGGATGATTGTACGTTGGAAAAAAACATCACCAATAACACTCCAAAAATTTAGGGCTATTCCCGGAAACTTTGGGGCTCCCGCAGGCTGCAGTATGGACTTTCTATCTGATGCAGAATCAGTAAGAATTGTCAGCTTGGGTAGAAGTCCTCACAGAAAATGGCAAAAAAAAAATATTTCCCTTTGTCACGTAGATGTTGTAACGTGCAGGGGGTACGCGTGACGAAAATAACGGGTTATAGATCGGATGATTGGACTTACTGGCACTTCGGTTACACACTCGCTCTTAATCACAGTCAATTATAAATCTATCGCTATTCTACACACATTCAGTCCACCGTTGCACACGCATTAGGATTCTCCGTATTCACTAGTCGTCTCCTGGCAACGGATCTCAACACAGAAACTAGCGCTTCAAATCAATATGACGTCTTCTTGTTATTTCGTCTTTAATCACTCTGTACTTCTCTGTCCTAATCTGTACTCAACTAATCTTCACAATTCACTAAGGACATGCTCCATTCTCGCCCTTGTACTCTCAATTGTACTGCACTCACTGCACTAATCTAAGCTAAAACAGGTTCTCGTTATATAGGCTCCGAACGGACCACACAGAAACACAAGTCACGTGATTGCTATTTCGACAGTCCATTGGCTTGCTGACTGCTGCCTAGCAACGAGCTATAACATTCGTCATATTTTTGCGTGCGCTTATAGCGGGATATTTATCTAGCCGTTCCCTAGAAACGGGTTGCATAACTCCTTTGTCCTATTATTGCGTGCGTGTATTACTTAGCAACGGCTGTTTCTGTGGCTCAACCGTTCTTGTATGGAACAAATATGCCACAATATTGTTTTCGTATAAAATAGTGATTTCTTAAGAATAAATAAAGTATGTTAATAAGAACAAGATAAATACTTGCCCTACTATAGCGCACAGCCCCTCTGATCCGTTCAGGTAGCGGTAATAAATAACAAACCTGGATCGTACGGGCTTCGTCTATGATTTTTAACGAGGCTGTCAGTAAAGCAAATTCTATAGACTTTAATAATCGGATGATACTGAGTAATGAATTTGAAGGGATGCGGTCGTGGTCTAATGTGCATATCTGAACATTTGAGTGGGGAACTGGGGAAAACCACGAAATACCTCAGTTAAGATAATCGGCGTCCCGGCCGAGATTCGAATAGCTCACCTACTGTACATACTTCTGAAGCGTCACCTTTCGAGCCAGCTTGCTCGCTGAGAACTGCAGCACAGTGTCTCCAGTTAATATTCATCGTCTGTGGAGTAGCAGGACAGTAAGGTATTCATAACTCCAGACGAAGACAAATTATGACACCCCTCCTCGTCTAATGATAAGTATTGTCTGTTGCGTCATTTCTCATAGCTTGCAGCATTCTGCTCCGTGAATTATCCTGAAGCGTGTGATACCGGTCTCTTCACTCAGTGTGAGAGACTTAAGTTGCCTTGCTAGGGTCCTCCTTCAGCAGTTGACCTTGAGAAAAAACCTGAGTATTGCCTTTGTCATAAGTGTCTGAATTGTAATATACCTTGATCCAATTCTGGTCTGCTCATTTGTAAAAATCCCAAACTTTTCACAAAATTTCAATGGCATATATTTATTCCTCAATTCGTTCGTTAGAGGCCTACGTTTATGTTCCTACTTTCCTTATTTTGTTGTATTTATTTATTTGCATCTTTGCTTATTCTCATTTTTTAATTTGTTTATTACTTTATTTATTCGCTAACCTGCTTATTTATTGCAGACAAACCCATGACCGATTCTGAACTGAATTATTGCGTGTGTATCCCTACAGCTTATTCTGGTTTTTATTTGCACAGTTCCGTCACACATCGATTAATGTTATAATTACTCTACACAGACTGGAAAGGACAACAACGAATCTGGAACATGTCCAATAATTCTCATTAACTTGTGTTGGACAGTAACTGTCAGCTGCTCGTCACGGCGTCCCGTTAAATGAGGCGTGATATCATTTAAAGCGGATAAACTGTAGGGCTGTAGTGATGAAGGTATTGCTACTGTCCTTTATAGAACTATAACACTGCGTTGGGATGAGTAAATTTTAAACAATAGCGATGCATAATGCATAACTGAATAGCGTCTCTCTCTTTCCCACCATACCTATAGTCACCCAGGTTGTTATTATGAAAGGCGAAACAGCAGAACCTTTGGATTATTCTGTCGTTTATTTTGTTTTTCGTAAATCCACTTAATAGAATTTTTCGTAATATTCTTCTGTCTAAATGTTTCTCATTTATCATTAAATTTACCACGAATTTCATTCTGTTTACTGCCTCTGCTGAACAAAATAAAGGCCTTGAAAGTAATTGCAAATATAGGTAAGACATGCACATCTGTCTGCTGTCGGCAACTTATAAATGCCGTACAGCTTAATGACAGTCCCTTTACGTTTCTTCTTGGGTTCTGTAATAAACTTTCTGGGCTTAAACTTCTCATA
>NW_019723917.1:0-786 GCF_002891405.2 Cryptotermes secundus | reverse complement strand
ATTATTATTATCATCATCACTATCATTATTATCATTATCATTACGATCGCAACCGTTTGTGGGAAGATATTTTTACTTAGGTACAGATTTTGATTACGTTAAAGTTATAGGACTTAACCTCAAAATCTCGCACCGTCGCCCTTCCAAATCTCTCACGCTTTTTCCCAAATATTCATTAGCTACAACCATAAAATCTAAGTTACTTATAAATCACAAGTAGCTTCATTCTGTTCCCCTGAATTCTAAAAACTATCGTCGGAACGAAAACTTATCGAAAATTTATTGCAGTATTTATTTTCAAAACATTTTTATTATCGCTGTTGAGGCAAGTATCTCACAAGTCGATACTTATTACCGAATGTAGGAAATTATAAAACACACATGTTGATGATTTTCGAAAGTTAAACTGAGGGAAAGGACACACAGACTAAGATATACGGATAACATGGGGAAAGCATAGACTACTCGCCTTCCTTAAGAAAGTTAAGTAGGCTAAAAATAAATTGTTCTGCGTCCTGCAGTGAAATCTCATCTCGATACGGCTATCCTAATCATATTGTCCCTCTCTGGGGCTAGGGTGACTAATAACAGGGGGTTTTGTGTTTCACGTTTGGATTTATTAATATCTTCATTTACAGTTCCTCTTAATCATAATCAATTATAGCGATATTGCTAATCCACCCACTTCATAAATCGTCCCTGTTCTCTTCTGTACTCTCCTGTCCCTGTACTATCCATTTAACTCTCCTGTCCCTGTACTCTCCACTGTACTCTCCTGTCCCTGTA
>NW_019723916.1:25226-62872 GCF_002891405.2 Cryptotermes secundus | reverse complement strand
TTCAATAAAAAGATTGGTGAATGATGAGAAGGGTTTTAAATCCACCTTAAAAAGATATCTGTGAACCATTCCTTTCACTCCATGAATGAGTTTTATCAATATACTGAGAGTTAGAATATATGTATGTTTTATTATCTAGGTTTTGTATATTGACTCACCCGATATTCTGGGTAAGAAGTTTTAAAATTTTGTTGTAAATAAACTTAGAATATGTGTAGTACACATTTTTGAATTGTATATTATAAATTTAGATATGTAAAGCATGTATTTTATGTTGTTGACTTCTGTTTGTTTTGTAGTGCTAAAAATGTTTATTTACTTGTTCTGCATGTGTGGGCCTTTGGCCTGTTATGGATTTATGGAACGAATAAATATTAATGAATGAATGAACTCTTGAGGGCAGTTTGAGATAAAGATTTCACTGAATGTGCACACTATGAGGCAGGGATGCTACCAGGATTTTCTCTTTAACTTGCTCGACTCGGGCGTGTTGATTGCTGACGAGTGGCATTGCTCGTCGCATAAGCGTCATCTTTTTCTATCCTTCGTTCTCTCTCTGTTTACTTAACTCGTTCGCGTCAGCCATATTCAAGGCTGGCGATTCTTCATTACTCGCCTGTCTAGCGTTATCTTTTTCTATCGTACGTTGTCTCTGTCTCTTCCACAACTGTGGAGGTTCCGCTGACTCGGTGTTTCTGTTCATTTGTTTCATGGATTTCATATCGTGCATACGAGTAGCTTCTCTCCCAGCAAGCGGCAAATTGCAAGTTCAGCGGTTCTTATTTCACGTTTAATCTATCTCCCGTAGTGCGTCTACGAGTCACGCTTGCTTCCACTCGCAAGCCCGCTGAACCCAGTTCAGCTGTTTCCCTGGCGACGCTTCTCTGCGTCCCGGTTCCCTATCGAGTCCCTATCTGAGGTGACTCTTCTCACAGTCCCCTGGACCGTTTATCCCCTCTCCTATTCCTTCAGGCGGGATATCGTGCCAACCTCCGTGGCGTCTTGTAGGCCTGTATTCTAGACGTCTTGACGTAGCAGCCTCTCTCGTTGCTCACAGCTCGACCAGCTGTTCTGTGACGTAGAACTGCTTCGATCGCACTTTTGCCTTTCGCCGTGGTAGCTGTCTCGGCGCTAGCGAGTGTATTGCTGCGCTTGCATTCTCTGCTACGTGTTGCCATCAGCTGATTCTCTAGGTCGCTTATGCGTTCTGTGTTGCTCGTGGTTCTCTAATTCCGAGCTCGTAAAAACCAGGAGCGCTCGCGGCTCCATGTGTACTGTCTGTGGCCATACTGCCTGCCACTCTTGGGTGCTCCTTCGCCCTTCTCTCCTCGGGTAGTGATTCTTTTCCTCCAATTCCGGCTGCGGCCCTCTTGGCCTTCCTCGCAGTTTCCTTCACTGCGTTTTCCCATGGTCGCGGTCTCTGCTCGCCGACCCTTAATCTGTGCTCGTTCGCTCTCCGCCTCCCTGGCGGATGGTTTGTTAATCTTCTGGCCGTCTCTGGTTCCATACTTCTTTGGTTTCTTCTCAAGCCTTTTCTTTCTGGTTTGAGGCATCAGTCTCTTCGGAGTGCCGTTCGTAAATCGCGACGCTGCCACCACTTGTAACGCCGTGGCGGCAGGGGGGCGTGGAGGGATCCCTCGCCGCCGCCACGGGTAACGTCCCTGCGACGGGGGTGGATTGGTAGTCTCACCGCTGTCGCCACTTGCAACACCGTGGTGCAGGTACCCCTCCTCGCTACCACAGCTTACTCTGTAAGGAGTCAACACCATAATCCTAGCTCACCCTCAGCTAGGATTCTCCGGTTTCGGGGCTCCCTTCTCCCACTTAAAGCTGCCACCATCTATTATATGTTCTAAGGGAGGTGATGTAAGTACCAAGGGCCGGTAGCGCGTAGTCGAGCGTTTACTGTTGGCTGGCCCTTTCATCACTGTCACCTCTTATCATTGGCGTAGAGCGGGCGTATCAGGTCTGACCGGCCTCTACCTATCGTCTGTCATCTCCATTGTGGGGACTACCCCCTGACATATAGTCATAGCTCTTTCTTGACAACTCCTCATATTGTTTACAGGTAGCCACGTGTTACATCATTAATACATCTTAAGGGGGCGTTGGGATCAAGGCTACTAACTACTGCCTGTGTGGCAGGTGCCTACTCCTGTCTATTCCTAGTACTTCCCCCTTAAGCATTCGGCTGCTGTTGCAACTCTCATTTTGGGTAGGTTCTGCTTGATGGGTCGAGGAAAGGTGATTATGGAGGGTGAATCACAATTCCCTGCGTACATCCTATCCTCTCTACTCTATCTATTTACAATCTTTTATTTACATGATTTACAATATTTACATTATTACAAGGCCGACTTTCAGTCGGGACTACATAGTGAATTGACTTGCAGCTACGCTAGGAACCTCCCCTTCGGGGGTGTAAAACTGGAGTCTCTCTCTCTCTCTCTTCGGCTATAGGCAAGCATTAATCGTTCCATGGGATCCTGTTTCCCTACTATTCATTAAATACGATTACACTATCCTTCGTCAAGTTTCACTCTTACATAATCTACCCTTAGTGATACATAATGAAACCCACATATTATATTTATCGCTACACGCTAACCATAACCTTGACACATACACTATAAAACTCTTATTGCCTGACTATCATCCTCGGCAATTACATGGTACATGATTCTAGTATCCTCCCCTAAGGGCTCGCCGGGCACACTGGAGTTTACACATTCAAATCTCACAACAACACTTTTATCAACAATCTATTAAAAAGTCCTTATTTGTCAACTATGATAAATTTACACTAGCTAAAACTTGTTCAAATAATTCATCTTATTTGTCTTAATTAAAACTTGCATGTGGTTAGTTCACTACGGGGTCGTTTTTCTTATTTTCTGTGTAAACAGCGCCTTGTGGTGCGTGTTCCCTTCTTAGCTGCGAGTGTTGTACACACAACAAGCTGTCCCCTTTTGTGTTGCCACATTATATTGATAACTTATGTATCCGGCAGTCTCACGGGGAGCACACCTGCATGATTGTATATCAGGGGGTGCAGTGACAGCTAAATACTTCTTACATTAAAGATCTGGGATATGAACCTTAGATTCAGCGACTGCGTCCCATGCTGTCCGACTGTGCTAGAGTTAAGGTTGAATTTATGGTTTTTGTAACTAGATATTCATGTCGTGGGAACGGACGCACAGCTGAGGAGACATAACATCACCCTCCTTTTGTGTGTGGCTCTTTATAAACTCGGTGTTGGAAAGCAGCCGGGGGGGGAGACATCTTTCGCGAATCCAGTCGAGGGCAGTTTCCATGTCAGTCTGTGCTCGAACCAGGACTTAGAAATTTCCCAACTGTGCTCTGGCTCGGTCTACATATTATATGTAACCTGTGTAACATGTTTGAATTAAATAAATCTACATATACATCATTTGGCTGAATCGTGCTACATGCCCTGCTCACCTCATCCTATTTGACTTGATCATTCTAATTATACCTGGAGAAGAGTACAGGTTATGAAGCTCCTCTTTATGCAGTTTTCTCCAACCTCCTGTCACTTGTTCCCTCTTCGGTCCAAAAATATTCTCCTCAACACTCTGTACTCAAACACCCTGAGTCTATGTTCTTCCCTTATTGTCAGAGACAATAAAAGAAATCGGAAAATTGTATTTAATTAGGCGGTCTCTTCTGAATGTCAATTTGTGTTCTCAAACGCAATTTTATTTTCAGAATTACAGCTAGAAGCAATGTGAATCTCTCTGCCAGATTAGAAAGTTGTCTACAGACGTAGCTAGTACGAAGAGGTGTGAGATTCCATGAAGGGACAAGGCAAGACATTCATTCATCAGTAATCTGTCAGACGACAGGTCCACAGTCTCTTCCAAAACAAATCCTCCACTTAATTCGATCTAGAGCTTTCTCCTTCAAATGACAGTATCCTCTTCTGTCCCCAAGGTCATCCAGCAGCTTCTTACGTCTTCTTCCTCATCTTCTGGTCACTTTAATCCGCCCCTCTATCTTTCCTTCAATAACTTCTTTAAAAAGGCAGTTACCGCGTAAAATATGACCAATCCAATTAGCCTTCCGTTTTCTTATTTCGTGTATGATATTCCTCTGCTCACTGACTCCAAAGAACACTTCTTCATTTCTCACATAATCGGTCCAACTGATCTTCTCTATCCTCCTCCAACACCACATTTCGAAGCTTTCCTGGTGTTTCTGATCTACTGCCCTAAGTGTCAAAGTTTCGGCCCCATACAAAGCAATGCTCCAAATGTAGCAATTCACTAGTTTGTTTCTCAAATTTAAGTCCAATTTGCTGGTAAAAAGATTCTTCTTCTTGCTAAATGCAGCTTTTGCCATGGCAATCCTACATTTAATTTCACAAGTACACCTTCCATCATCTGTTAACAAGCTACCCAAATATTTAAAACATTTCACATTCTCCAGTTGTTTTTGGTCTATCTTTATTGTGACTGGGGTTGGTTGTCTCGAAATTTTCATTACTTTTGTTTTCTCCACATTCATTTCCATGCCATAGCACCTTCCAATTTCAATTAGTCTATCAATCATGCCCTGTAGCACAGTTTCTTCCTTAGCCATTAACACAAGGTCATCTGCATATTTCACAGTTTGAATAATTTGCCCTCCTACTTTGAAGTCACCGAGCCCATCCAGAGCTTCCTTGGTAAGGCATTCGCTGTACAAGTTGAACAGAATTGGTGATAAACAGCATCCTTGTCGAACTCCTCTTCCAATCTGCACACTTCCTGTCTCCCCCCTGTCCAGTCGTACTCTAACTTTCTGATCCATGTACAATTTGCTAATCAATCTTCTTTCATGCCAATCGATACCTGTTTCTTTCAGGATCTGCATTAATTTGGTCCAGTTTACCCGGTCAAATGCCTTCTGCCAGTCTATGAAGCAAACACACAGTTCTTCATCTATCTCCAAAGTTCGTTCCGCTATAATTCTCATCATCCCAATTGCATCCCTGGTTCCTTTTCCTCTTCTAAATCCAAACTGATCTTCTCCAAGTACATCCTCTATTTTCCTTTCAATTCTTCTTTTAAGTATCTTTGCTATTATCTTTGCTGTATGTGCAATAAGACTTATTGTGCGATGGTCGCTGCATTTTGTAGCTTTTGTCTTTTTCTTTAAGGCAATCATTGTAACTTCTGTAAAGTCCTTGGGCCACTCTCCACTTTCATATATGGTGTTCATTAGTTTTGTCAGTGTTTTCAAACCACCTTCTCCCAGTAACTTGAGCACATCTCCAGGTACATCATCATCTCCTGTAGCCTTTCCCTTCCTCATTTCCTTGATAGCTTTTTCCACCTCACTTTGTAAAATATATGGTCCTTTCTCGTCTGTATCTACTTCTTCTTCCGGTTCAACTTCTAAGGTTTCTGGCCGATTAGGTCGATCATATAGTTCTGAAATATAATTTTCCCAAATTTTCAGCACTTGCCTCTGATCTACTATTCTATTCCCCTGGGAGTCTTCGATGCCAACATTTTGAATCCCATGATTCTCTTTCCATCCTAGTTCTTTTGTCTTCATGTACATCAAATCATAACGGCCTGTTCTTTGAAATTCCATAATCTCATTACATATCTTCTCAAGATATTCCTTTTTGGCCCTGTCCGTGGCTCTTTTCAATTCATTCCTCAGTCTCCTGTATTTCCTCCTGCCTTCTTCATTGTTGACATTCTTCCATTTCCTTCGCTCCTCCATTTTACTCATCATCTCCTGTGTAACCCCTGGTTTTCTTGCTATCTCCTTAACTTTACCAACCAATTCGCTAATAGTATCTAACATGCATTCTTTTATATTGTTCCACTGCACTTCAGCATTTCTGCTTTCACTTTCAATTGCACCGAGTTTCTCTTCTAGGGTCTCCTGCACGCTTTGTCTTTGAGCATATAACTTCTCTAAATCCCATCTAGGTCTGCGCTTTTGAAATCTTATAATTTTCTTCGACCTGGTTCAGAACTTGAGAACCAGTAAGTTGTGGTCAGAGTCCATATCTGCCCCAGGCAGAGTCTTCACATCCTTCACACTTGACTGCTAAGAGAAGATTTGTAAGTGGCGATAAAGTAGCCACTAGATATTCCGGTCAGGAGAGCCGGTAACCTGACAGAGGTTTGAAGTGGGTACATTCATAAGTATAGAATGTTCAGGTATACCTGCCTGCTAGGCGATAGATGTGGATGGGTGAAAAAAGTAAAGCTATCCCTGTAACAGACCATGAAGGCCCATAGGATTGTGAGACGTCGAGGCTTCCACATTTTCTCCAGACCGTCAGCTCACAGATGGCGGTAAGGTTATCAGCCTTACGCGCCTCCCTCCTTTTGGCCTCCAGGAAGATTCCTGGTAGTCATTTCTGTAAGAGGTTGTGTCGATCCCAGGGCAATAGAGAGGCTTGAAGCATTAGGAAAATATAAAAAATCGATCACACATGGGAGATCGAACTCGCTACCTTCCGGCTTGTAGCATAGTGTCTCAACCAACTACGCTACCGCGTGCCCCAGGTGTGGATGGGAGATACTGAAATTGTCACTCGAGGTGCAGGTTGTGAGAACGGGAGATGGACGGAACTGCATCTGAACGGTGTTCATTTGTTTAGTTTTAGCGGCCTTTAACTCTCTGAATCATATTAAAAGACCATAGAGTACATTTGGAAGTACTCGTGGTTGCATATGAAGATGGTTCTTTCAGGAGAGAACATGAAAATGCCACAGACTTAGATATGGAATATGGAGGACGTTGGCCTGTGTTCATATCTCTTTGAGTTCTGCCCATATACGAGCATGTCCTCTTACTCACATGTTCAACTTCTGAAATCACATAACGAACTTTTATACGATTTGATGTGGACAGCTACACTGGAAAACGTGTGTAAAATTTAATTTCAGTTCCTATAGGTCTATCATAACCAGTGCTATAAGTCTACATTATACTGTAGAATGTAGACCTTTGCTAAGTAATGACTCTATAAACGCCCGCTGCTAGACAACGATCACAATAAAGCAAATGCACGCCAGTAGTTACTGAGTAATGGCTTCACAAGCAAACATGTTCCCAGGGAAAAGACTGAGCTACAACAATATGGAAACATATTTTCTACGTGATCCGTGCCAAGGGGTCACCTACGCGACAAGTTAGGGTCTGCTTTGCAAATTAATGAAGATAAGACTCAGGTGATCTACTCTTCTCGCACTCCTCGACCTCCTGAGTCCATCTAACACCGAGTGGAAGAAACAGCGCATTTGTAGATAGTGTAAAGTATCTCGGTGTAAACTCTGATAAGAAATTTGCACGGAGATTGCAGATAGAAATGATCGAAGTTGAGCGGGCACCCTGTCTGGTTTTTGATGCGACGGTGAAGAGAAAAATCCGTTCTTCTGTCGGAAACTAAAGTCCAATGTACAAAAATGGTCTTCTACAAGTAAATTTGGCCGTTAGTCGCTGACTGCCCAGCGCGGCTGCCAGGGTTCGATCCCGGGGTCTGGTCAAGTGGAATTTGTGGTGGACAAAGTGGGGCTGGGGCAGGTTTTCTCCGAGTACTTCGGTTTCCCTTGCCAGTCTTCTTTCCACAATTTGCTCCACAATCACCCTCACCTATCATCTGGGGCTGGTAAAATAGGCCAGAAGTGGCCGCAGTTTAAGTGACTTAGTCCCACCCCACTAGTAATAATGAAAAATACAAGTAAATTAACTTAAATGGATCTCCTCAAATACAAGTAACTCTCAACTACATCTGTGCCAAATGTCATAACCACAGGTCTTGTAACTGCTTAGAAAACACACCGAATTATATACAATTTACATTTCGACGATAAGGCTCGCAACTTTCCCGTAACACAATACTCAGCTGCGGGAGGCATTTCAGCGCTTCTAAATAAAAGATTTACATTTTCCAACATGAAGCACCATGAAACTACACATAAATCATGCCAAAATGTTCAAATTTTTAGGTGGCAGCAACTTAGATGGAGTGGCCAGTTTCGTTTGTGGCTGGCTGTGTTTTTTGTGGTACGGTTGATCAAAAGTGGCCAGTACAAAACGCGGAGCGACCTTGCGTGAGAGGCCTAAGTCAGTCACGTTACTATGAACAGCTATTGAGACCAGCTTCTGGTTGCAATTTGAATTTAGCAGGGTTGTCAACATACCGAAACTCCGAAACTACGTTCTCTGTTCAGGAAATTCTTTCAACGCCACGGCATTTGTTATTCACGATATCTTCAGCGTGAATATTTTTCTTCTCTCTTCTCATTTCTTTCTTGTCTCCTTTACTTTTTAGTTTCTATATCCCTCTTCAGAACCTACAGTGGGAAAAGAATTGTCTAAAAGCATTATCTCTATTATTGTTACTGTTCCGATCTGGAAAACCGCGATCTGTTGCGCTGACCACGTGACTCCCTCTGTCCTTAAAAGTTTGCACTAACTTCGCCGACAAGTGATGGTCGCTCGGTCGGTATAGTTCGCTTGCGGACTACAGACCAAGGACGACATGTCTCACGTTTCAATTGGAACTTAACTTTTGAAACTGAGAATCTTTTAGATTTTTGGAAGAACTCCTTTGGGGATTTGCCCATTCCAAGGCCTCTGCATAAACAGGACAGCACAAACTCGCACAAATATCCATGAGTAAAGTGGGATTCGAACCAGGAACTGAACTACTCAAGAAGTAAAAGACATACAGAATTACTGGGTTTTTTGGACTTTTTCCATCGTAAAAGACACCATGAGCCTTAAATCTCAAGGTCACTGTGTTCATCTCTCTCTCTTTCTCTCTGTCTCTCGCTGAAGCTCTTGAAGAAGATGCTGTGACTTAAATTCTGCTCGACTTCGTTACAAGAATAACATAACTACACTCACCTCCCTTTGCCCGCACACTGTCACCTTTGGTGGCGGTGTTAAGCATGCTAATTGCTGGTCCTATCGTGCATCCTTACTCATATAGCGACGTCATCGGACGTTATGTGATAAGCACACTACCAAATGGAAGGTAACTTCACACGTTTCAATTTACACGGCCATACTAGCTTCTTCTTCCTTCTCCTCTCCCTCGTGACGGATTAGGCCCTCTGGCCTGTGCGAATTCAGAATTAATCTGAAACTATGAATCTTATAGACAGATTATAGGTCTCCTTGGACGGGAGATCAGCCCGTCGCAAGGCCGCTACTCTACGCAGAACAACAGAAACATAGAACAAATACAAACACATATGCTTCGAGTGGGATTCCAACACATGATCCCAGTGTTTCAGCGGCCAAAGGCATTTCGTGTCGCCGACAGCGCGGCCACTGTGACCAACGGCAAGACTACCAAGAACTGTAAATTCGCAATTGTTTAATTTTACCATCCATTTATGTACATAGATTTCTTTTCTTTTTTCCAGAATGCCAAAAAGTGTGACAATTAAGTTCCCGAAATGAGCCCATAAAAGAACATACAAAAAAGATGAGTCCCCGCCAGCTTTTACGTCGCTCATACAAAGAATCGAATGCCCGAGGAATCGCTTCTTCTCGAATCGCCTTCAATATTCTCGTCACAGTCTGCTGGATTGATGAAACAGCATCAAATCTCGTCCCTTTCATCGCAGTTTTAAATTTATGGAACAAAAAAACTCAGCCTGTTATAAATCAGGAGATCAGGGTGGATGGGATAACAGGGGGATCCCTCGTTTCGCTGAAAACTCGGAGACAACGCCCGAAGAATGCGCTGTGGCATTGTAGTGCAGAATATACCAGGACCCACTTTCCTGAAACTCAGACCTCAGGAAATTAACTCCAGCGATGAACCTCTTAATCGCCTCTCTATAAAATTTACCGTTCATAGTCTCTTTTCCAGCACAAATTCATGATGAACAATACTTTTAGCATCAAAAATGCAGTCAACATTATTTTCACCCGCGAGTTTTGCATTCTCACTTTCTGAGTCTCTTTGAACCTTTTATGTCACGCTTGTTCTCGATAAATATTTCTCATCGTACGCACTTTTAAACATTTCTAACGTTTCGGTTGCCGTTTTCTGTAATGTTACACAAAACGAAAATGCTGCTCTTTGTTCCATTTTGAAACTTTCGACACGACGGAAAAACTAACTTCACCAAAACAATTGTAATCCTCATATTCATGAACCAAATAAGTTGAAACTTGCACATCATATACATATAAATATATTTTTATTGCTGGTGGGGTGGAACCTAAGTCCCTTGTACTGCAGCCACGTCTGGTCTATTGTACCAGCCCCAGATGATAGGTGAGGGTGATTGTGTAGCAATTGGTGGAATGAAGATTGGCAGGGGAAACCGAAGTACTCGGAGAAAAAACCTTCCCAGCGCCACTTTGTCCACCAGAAATCCCACTTGACCAGGCCCGGGATCGAACCCTGGCCTCCGCGGTGGGAAGCCAGCGACTAACCGCTTGAGCTATGGCGCGGCCCACTAGTAACATTACTGTAATAGCGTCAGTTCGGGAGCTTAATTTTCACACTGCGCATATTGTTGTATATGGTGACACCTGATATAGATTATTGTATAAGGCATGGTGATGCTTACTATAAACTATGGTATATGTTAATACCCATGTGGTATATGGGGATATATAGTATGAAATGAATTGTTTTATTGATATAATATGTTATATTGTAATATTAGAAATAGACTGTACCTCATGTATACACAGTATGAGGAATCGAGTGTACCAACAGGAAATATCAAGGGATTAACTTCGGGAAGGATCAAAAGATTAGAACTTTGTCCTTCACCGATGCTGTCATGAGAACGATGCTTGTTTCTTACTAAGAACAGAACAGCTGTGGACCCTCCGAAAACTCAAGAGGGTGATGATGCAATGAATGACGTTAGTCAGATTACTTCAGAAGGGTAACGCCCTAACTGGACCAGATATATACCACACGGGGCGTAAGTAAAGGTGCTTTTTGATATCGACACTGCCTGAGCTATCCATTAAGTGGAGCAGGTGCTGTCAGATACCAGGAGTCGGCCACTGCCCATTGTTCAGGCAGACCACTGATTTCTTACCAACAGGTTCCTCTCTCTGATTTTGTACAGTATCAATAAATGTATTTAATATCAAGTTGCAGTACTCTCACACCACGCACTGACTCCCAAGGGAACCGCTCGCACTGCCAACCTGCAATGTATCCCATCCACGGGATACAACAATATATACAGAATTAAATACAGTCGCCATATTAGTAGACGTAACAACAGTAAGTTAACCTAAAACACTCTCTCATATTAACGGAAATGTTCAGATTTAAACCTGTCAGTCAGTTTGTAGAAGGGCATCACAGCGTTGTGAGTTGTGCATTGAACATAGTGGATCTAATTTCCAGCATTTTTTAAAGAAAAACAATTTTTAAACTGGAGGAGATTTTAATTTTGAATGATATTATTGAAAAAATGCTACGATTATAACATAAGTGCTGTATGTATGTACATATTTCTCCTTAAAGTAACTTGGAACAGACGCCATCATGGCAATTGTATGGATTCCTGCAGACGATGTGGAAGCCAGGATGTGTTGATATACAAGAGTGTCCTCCCTCTGGAAAAGAAATATTTTATCAGCCTTCGTTCTTTTCATTGATTTACATATTATTCAACCACTGTCTAATTTTTGACTTACTTGAATACGAATTTTCAGTCACATACTATGGCGATATTATATCACGTGTTAGTGACTTTACATGGGGTTTGGATTGGTAACTGGATATATTGAACACTTATAACTATAGTAACTATAGATAACTATAACAGCGGCATTGATTTTCATTCTAAAGATCATTACAACTACCGCACGTATAAAGTACTATGTGTGTTTACTAGTCATTGTCAGGTGTCGATTGCTAATAATGCAAATCGAGACTGACTGTTAACCGCCGACTCCGACTTCTAACTGCCGATTCACTGGCTTCAAGGTCAAGGTCAAAGTCACGTTACGACCGACGGTTATTCGGCCAAACAGTCTCGGTGTCAAGCCCCATGTGGGGCCCAAGACCAGATTTCGTTACTTTCAGATGGATGCGGTTTTGTGGATGTGGAGCGCCCTTTCTGTCACGGGGAAGGGTCTATTACCGCGGTCATAGCCAGTAGTACATGCCATCTACGTTTACAATTTCACATATCGGCATACAACGTAGCCAGTTTTCAAGAGACCGGTTCCTTCTGGATAAAGTCCATTTACAGTTTTCCAATCGTCGGCAACATTTGCATTTTCATAACTTTGTAAGACCTCTACTTGCTGCCTGCACAATTCCTTTATTCCAAATCTGTGAATTCCATTTTTGATTTGTGGAGGTCCCGGGGTTATCGCTCCGGTTGATCCCCTTTAAATCCGATCCTGTTCTTCTTGTAAAGAAATATCTGTCCAGAAGAATTGTTGTTTGGGTGATATGCTGAGGAAATATTTGTTGAGTCCTGTATGTATGTATGCATTGTACGAGTATGTATTTTATACATATTGTAACATCACGCAAGAGGCCACGCCATAGCTCAAGCGGTTAGTCGCTGACTTCCCACCGCGGCGGCTCGGGTTCGATCCCTGGTCTGGTCAAGTGGGATTTGTGGTGGACAAAGTGTCGCTGGGGCAGGTTTTCTCCGAGTCCTTCGGTTTCCCTTGCCAATCTTCATTCCACCAATTTCTCCACAATCACCCTCACGTATCATCTGGGGCTGGTACAATAGGCCAGAAGTGGCCGCGGTACAAAGGACTTAGTCCCACCCCACTAGCAATAAAAATAACATCATGCATGAAGGCCGGAATAGTGAAACCGGAGGAGACGTTCATTGCTAGGCAACGGTTCGGTAAACACATTCCCGCGGCAAAGAATACGCAAGCAACAATTGAGGTGTTGTTGGAAATGGTGTTTTCTATCCGTTCCGTGCAAAGTGGTTATAAAGGAAGAGCGCTGAGGTTTGGTCACATCCACCGTCACCCTGCGAGTAGTAGGATACGACGAAAAGGGAAGTCTCAAATCCGAGACAAAATATGGTCACGAGTACCATGGGACTCGGACCCGAGAAAGACTGCCCTGGCAAGGGCCAGCAGCATATACAAAAGACAGACCTGTCCTCTCGTCAGAGAGGGCGCCCCACAGAAACAAGACCGTAACTATCAAACAGTAATCAATATCTGGTCATGAGCTCCAGATGACGCTCGGAATCAAGACTTATTGACTGACTCACTGGCCGTCAGTCGCAATGTGACTTTGACTTTGACTTTGATTTGACGTTTGTAGTGCTGCGTACATTTGAGCTCTGCAAAGGTGGCTGAGAACAGATGGCGATCCAGTTCAGTTGAGGGAATAGCAAGTAGGCAGTTCTGAGCGAGAGTCGGTGAAGGAAGGACCTGAGAGCGGGAAGCTGAAGAATCTCCATTGTTAGAAGCCGTTTTCAGGGAACGGCTGGTGAAGACACAACAAGCTGGAAAATGCTTAGCGGATGCTGTGATTAAATGTGAATTGTGGAGTTTAGTGATTGTGTTGTAATTACTTGCAGTTCCAAATGTTGTGTACAAGGTGTCAATAAATCCAATTTCAAATCCGTATACTGTCTATAGCCAGAATGTGACCACAAATGATATTTAGAACTTGGGAAATTTGTTGAGAAACAAGTCAGACAAGAGAATGCATGCGAACTTTTAGACATTAGATTACACGTGTCGATGTCTTGAATAGAAGCGTAGATATGCAATCGCAGTGACACTCGTATGCCGCTAGGGGCACTGCATTCGACAAAATGGAGACATTTCTGCGGAAAGCGAAGTGTGTCCTGTGTTTTAATAAAACCAAACGTGCGAAACGAGTTAAGCGACGCTGAATTTAGAATGGATTCACTTTCTAAACCATCCATTTACGTATTATACAAACATTTCTGTGAGACAGGCTGTCTGTATACAGGAAAATTTCCCTTTGCTGCAAAATATATGGATGAAACTGGAATAAAAATTTGATGCGTATACAGTTTACCAATAATCCACATACTGAATGTGTCTAAGTAATAAAGTAACCTTGACATTTGCAGTCTAAATATTCGATTTTGTGTCTTGTGTAATTTCTTACCAATAAATATCCGAAATTGTAAAGATCATTTATGCTCAGCCTGTAAATTAACATAAGTTTAGAGCCCTGAGATTCAGGTTAGGAGAATGTGATTTATAATGTGGACTCACCCACTATCACCAAACAAAATGGACAGCATTTGCCAATACTGGGTTCTTTCTGAAAGAATTCCCCAGGGCAGATTTTTTCTTCCATCCAAGCGCACTTGACGGCATGACAATCAGTCACATTGTTGCCGTGAGTTGCCAGCGTGAGACAAGCGAAGATGAGGAACAGCAGCGTGGCTCGATCCATCTGTAAAGATAATCCGTTGTGACCCGAGAAAAGCAAACCACACATCGCATAGGTTACTGTTAAAACATCTCATCAAGAAACTAGAAAGTCAGTTACATTGGTACTGGACTACGTACTGAACTCACTGACTTTCTCGAAGTATTACTCAGGCACTATAGAGAAATCTTTGGGTTATTATTAATTTCATACATACAGACTATACGATTATCATAAAATCATAGAAAATACTTTATAAGCCCGAATACTAAGCGATCCCATAATTTTCCAGCGAGAAAATCAGGGGGGAAATTGACAAAATTGAGTAAGTCGTCTAGTTCTGAGGGTTTATGCAAAAATAAGTAAAACCATACTATTAAGGAATAATACATTCAAAATTTAGTACCTTAAATATAATTCTGCTTAGCTTCAAAATATCTTTAGAATAACAATCAGAACTCATAATCATCTGCTCCTTATTCTTTCTTAAGGACCCGAAAACAAGGCGAAACCCCTCTTCTAAGAAGCAGTATTAAAAGAAACCATCGACTTATATTCGGATATTTGGTTGAGGGGCTATGTTACAAGCCGAAAGTTGCGGGTTCAAGTCCCGATGAGGTCATTGGATTTTTTCAATTGACCTAATCCTTCCAACCACACTAAGTCCCTGGGGTTGACTCAGCCTCTAGCAGAAATGAGTACCAGAAATTAAATAAATAATTTTCCCGGGGAGTAAAGCGCGGCCGGCGCGTAAGGCTGACAACCTTACCGCCATCTTTGAGCCGATTGTCTAGATAATGTGGGACTCTCAACGTCTCACAACCCTATGGGCCTTCACGGCCTGGTACAGGGATAGCTTTACTTTTTTTTTTAATTTTACTTTACTAATAAGGTAATAATATAAAGAGATAAAACAACGAAAAACGAATGAAACTATTGTAAAATAAAACAAAATTTTCCCTCATTTAAGGAACATAGTTATTAAATTGCACACTAATCAGCACATTGACTTATAGATTGTACAATCTGATTGTTAGTAAAGCAGAGGATAAAAAAAATATTAAGGAACAAATGCTGATTTCAGCCTGAGCTTCAACAATTTATAGCGCCCGCAGATTCAAGGGATAGGAGCGGAACTTAACATACAACAGCCGTAGAACTGCATGCCGGTTATAATGTTACAAAATGTCGTGCTGACGCTCACATAGATACCCCCACCCTGACCCCTCTATGGTGCAGCTGTTTTTCGATCAATAGGTGCGCTGTGTGAAAACGTTCTAACCAATGGCTGAGTGACATTTGGCGTTATATTAATCATCAGTTGCAAGCTTGCTACTCTGCAAGCCATATCATTACGAAACGTTAACATATTTTTGTATTATTCATCGTCAAAACATCAGATAACCAACATTGTTCTCATTTCCGAAATCCTATGTGTTTATTTTTATATTATTAAGGAATTAACATACATACTTACAATACTTTAATTTAAGATGAATAAAATCATATACTTTGTTGCCTAACAATCTGAAAAAAATTATTTTAGGTTTAGGTTTAAAAACAATAACTCAGTACAAAATTTCATTAAATTAAAAATAGCTCCAATGATTGCGAGCTGCAAGGAAATTCAGAAGGACGGACAACAGACTGGTTGTCATAGCTCTCAGTGATGCAGCTCCACATTTTGTGGAATACAGAAAACATGGATAAATCTTCAAAATATCAGCAGTTCTACATACAAGAGAAAAAGATTTTCCCTCTCTAATTACTATTTTGATTTAACGCAGATAAATCATGGCAATACAGGACTAAAATTAATCAAATTAAATAACCTCAAAATAATGACAAAATGAGCTAGAACCACTAAGAACTAGGACAAAGAATTCTTTCAATTCTGCATTAATTTTAACACGAGAACCATAAGCTTGTTCAGAGTGACGCTTCTATCATCTGATACATATCTCGAACAAACCGTGTTTCTTATTAATAATAAACAACACTTGCAATATGTGGCAGGTCTCAGTGAGAGAAAAAGTTTTCTGTTCTTAATAGAATCCCTCAACATTTCTATATGATATAAATTAAAACTTAGAAGTTCAAGTTATAATGAAACTTACTTTGAAGTGGAATGAAAGCCGTCTGCCTACTTTGGCTTGAAGTTCGTAACTGTAAACAGCTTTGTGAGAACGAGGCAAGGATTCATCTTGTCACCTTGTCACCAGAGACTGTAGCAAAGTACGTGTTACGTGCTAAGTCGGCCCATGAACGGAACGCCTGAAGCTTTCTCTCGCTCCGCGCGTCCGTGGAGGTAGGCTGCCTAGGGCGCCTAGGGTTATGTAATAGAACTTTCCATGCTATCCACGGGACACTGCAGTTTGTGTCTGCACTGGTGGCGACTTGCCACACTACCAGCCGCTGAATGCCAGAACATTAACGGCAACTGCGATTTAACAGGTCCGTCTGTTATTGTTTAAGGCGACTGAGCAAACGAACAAATTGTCACGTAGCATGTTTGACTATAGAGGAGGTTCAGATTGGTAAATAGATATATTGACCACTTATAGGTCTAACTACAAACAACTATAACACTATCGCTATTTCCACACTTTACAGTTCACTAGAGCACACAGTCTAGTGTTCTGAGTTTATCATTAGAAGTTTCCTGGTAACTGCTCCAACAATGGCTATTTGTTTGCCTCTGGCTCAAGTCCTTTGTTCGCACACTCCTGTACAGAACTGAATAAACTTTCAAGGTCAAAGTCAAAGTCACACTGTGGCTGACGGTCGGTCAGTCAGCCGGTAATTCTTGATGTCGAGCCCCATCTGGGGCTCATGTCCAGTTATTTATTACTGTTTGACAGTTTAGGTCTTGTTTTTATGGGGCGCTATCTCTGACAAAAGGGCGGATCTATCTTCTATATATGCTGCTGGCCCTTGCCATTGCAGTCTTTCTCGGGTCCGAGTTCCTTGGTACTCGCGACTTTGTATTACTGTCTCAGATTTCAGACTTCCTTTTTCATCGTCTCCTACGACTCGCAGGGTCACGGTGGAGGTATTCGGCCCGGCCTCCACACGGGTTTGAATAAACTCTAATTTGTCCCTTGCTTGTGACATCTCAGGACAGGCCATATAGAAAAAAACAGATCTTATATTGCTGTGTTAGTGTCTGTTAATGCGGAAACGTGTTTAACGAGCCGTTGCCCAGAAACGACCCTGGTATACCGCTACGTAGTAACGGCTCTACACGCTACAATATACACGAAACTCAAAACGGGATTACGATAAATGATTATGATTTATTAAATAATATTTAAAAATGTCATCAATAGCTCGGGCTATGAATGATTTAATGATCAATAAATTACGAATTGTAAAAACGTGGAAAGAAGCGACCGTCACCAATTCCAAGGCACTATCCCGACATGGCCTGGAGTTAAATTTCGTTTTTTAAGTTTGTTATTTAACAATGCTACCGCCTTTGTAGTCTATTGGCCAGAGTTCCTAGTTACAGATCCAGAGGTCCCGGGTTCGATTCCCGGCGCCACCATGTTTTCTGAGAAGTAACGGCTCTGGAACGGGGTCCACTCAGCCTCGTGAGGATAATTGAGGAGCTATATTAAGGAAATAGCGTCTCCGGTCTAGAAAACCGAGATTATCGGCCGTGGGGATTCGTTGCGCTGACCACGCGACAACCTCTATCCACTGAAGTTGGCACTAACTTCGCCGACAAGCGGCGGTCGCTCGATCGGTATAGTTCGCTTGTGGGCTACAGGCCACGGAGTGTGTCAGCATTGAGTCATGTAGAGTGATGATATAGTGATGAGTACGGAGCAGTGGGTGAAATGAGGGCTGGCAGGGGAAACGGAAGTACTCGGAGAACACCTGCCCCAGAGTCACTATGTCCACCACAAATTTCACATGAAGTGGCCTGGGATCGAATCCGGGTCGCAGCGGTGGGAATTCGGCGACTAACCACATGACCTACGCCTCGGTCCCCATTCGTCTTGAGGGGCTGAGGAGAATGACGAATTGCCTGAGCCAAGAAAGTGAGTGTTCTGGCTGAGATTCGAACCGAGCATCTCCTGAATTCAAGTCAGAAGCCTTAAGGCCTGAGAAAACTTGTTGGGCAAGGAAATCCTAGAACGAAGTAAAATAATTAATTAAGTATATTTGGCCTCAATTAATATAACTGTAACTATCTAATTCTTCTTGTTCGCGGTCACGGTAGCCGAGCGGTCTAAGGTATATACTGTCTTCGCTCGCTCGGAAGCCGGGACCGTGGGTTCGAATCTGTTTCCTGTGAGGTACGATCTGGATTCTTATATATTATTCTTATACAGTGCCGGCCACGGTAGCCGAGCGGTCTAAGGCATGTACTGTCTTCGCTCGCTTGGAAACCGGGATCGTGGGTTCGCATCGCACATAAGGCATGGATGTTTGGTATGTATATGTGTTTNTGTGTGTGTGTGTGTAATGTAGAGCAACAGCAAGACTCTAAGGAAAAAGAAGAGAAGGTACTAATTCGTGTTTATAGCATGACAAAATAAACATTCGTCATGCTGATGAAAGTACAGTTAAGAATCAAGGAAAACATCAAGGTCTTCAGTACAACTTGTATGCATAATGCGGGAGTTAACAATGGGCACGGGCGAAAGTCAGCACATTAATCTTTCTGAAGAAATAGACAACTTTTTCTTTCCAAAATTAAGCTTCATATGATAGTGGCACAACAATTTTGGGCACATGGTAGCGTAGTTGTTTGAAGCACTATGTTACAAGCCAGAAGGTCGCAGGGGTCATTGGATTTTCTTTCTTCAATTTACCTAATCCTTCCAGACGCATATGACCCTGGTTCAACTCAGCCTCTAACAGAAATGAGTACCAGGAATTCTACTGGGGTGTAAAGGGCTGCCGGCGCGTAAGGCTGACAACCTCACCGCCATCTGTGAGCCGATCGTTTAGTACATGTGAAAGCCTCGACGTCTCACAACACTATGGACCTATACGGCCTGTTACAGGGGCAGCTTTACCTTCTGATATTATTTCATACCGTCAGAAGAATGAAGAAAACAGGAATGATTAATTTGATTCTGAAGGTTTCTGACGATGATTCATGACACTTGAGATTACTGGGATTTTGGACTTTTTCTATCGTCCGATATTCTGAAGGACACTGAAGAACACAACGTCTCGGTAACTGGATCTGTTTCCATCCTAAAATAAAGGGGTTCGGAGACTCATGCTCTGTTGGGTCCGTTAGAAAGGGCTGACTTTATCGCTGGATGTGCGCTCTTTCTAACGGACCCAACGGAGGTGTCTCCCAACCCCTCACCTGAGGACGGAAACATTTCCAGTTACCGAAACGTTGTATTCTTTAGAATACCGGACGATTGGTGAAGTCCACAAACAGAGTAATCCCAAGGAAGGCATAATTTTACTGCAATAACCATTAATCAGAAAAACCTTGAGGAAAAGCGGGAAGCATAATGAAGGGCGCTGGAAGGAGCCCACAATAAATAAACCGAACACGGTCTACTGGTTACCTAACTGCAAAATAAGTTATCATAGTCAGTAGGCGGGCCATAACAACGGTACCAAGCTTCTCTGAAAACCAAGGATACAAAACATACATTAAACTGTCCTCAAGAACATACAACGGGAGTCAAGTTAGAGAAACGTGAACAAATTCGTAATGGTTGGTTCAACTCGATCTTAAAATAACGGGAAATGTGCTCACAAATAACGATTTAAAGTACCTTAGAAGGAGAGTTGAGTATGGGCAATATTTACACACACAGGTTATGTCGTCTTCCTTACAGAACGAAACAGTCGCTGCTTTATTCCACGCAACAGGAACTGTAGGAAGAAAAACGTAACAAGAAATTCTGGAAAGAACATATCGCATACATCCTTTGATACGACACAGAGCGCATAGAAAACGACCTGTACAACAATTCTTCTATAGTTGTTTGTGTATTTATTGCAGCAGTAACGTTTTTACCGAGCCGTTGCCTAGCAACGATAAGGGGGTACACATGTAGATACAGAGTGATGGGAGGAATTTATGAAGTACGCCATTGAGATGGGTTAAGATGCCATTATGTACATACTAACCTTGGTACAGATTGGTTCAGGCATTCAAATGTTTATAAAGGGGGATACACAGACACACAGAGAGCACGGCGATCTCATAAGCTTACTTTAATTCTTTAGAATAAGAGAAATGGTGATGGGGCAAAATCTGAGTTACCATTTACAGCGGAGGTAGCGCTAGATTTGTTGGACGCAACGCTTGACAGCTTCACAGCCTAATTTAATGGAACTTTATTTGCGAACTGAACAGACAAACTTGTCTCAGTAGTCCGTTTGAACACAATTTAATATGTGCTATCCTACATTTTACGCTACAAGAAGGGTCATCATGTCATTTGCCACCGTTTTCATTCGCGTGTCTCCCAAGCAAGTCTCGAACCAATTCACGAGAGGGATGCAAACTTCTTTACGGAAGTTGATTATAAACACACCCACAAATTCTGCATTCGGTAAGTATTTTTGTAGAGCCGGGACAGCTTAGTCAGTATTGTGATGAGCTACGGTCTGGAAGACCCGTGTTCTCTTCCTGAGAGGGGCAGAATTTTCTTTTCTCAATAGCGTCCAGACCGGCTCTGGGCCTCCTGTCAAATGAGTACCGCGGGCTTTTCCCAGGGAGTAAAGCGGCCGGGACTTGAAGCGACAATTCAACTTCATCTACTGCATATGTCAAGAAAGGTGAAGCTATACCCTCACTCCTCCATACTTCTTAATGGTGTGGTGCTTAATTAAGCACAGAGATTTAACATTTTTTGTGTCTGTGTCCTTAAGGAATACCGAGTTTCGGGAATTAGTCTATCGTCCGGTATTCAAAATGACACATCGTTTAGGAAACTGGAATTTACCATCCTCAGATGCAAGGGGGGGGGGAACCATTAGAAAGAGCTAACCTCAATCATAGTCAAGTGATTGAGACTAGCTCTTTCTAATGGACCCAGCAGAGTAGATGGTCCCCACTCTCTCACCTGAGGGCGGTAGCAGTGTATGCACAGTGGCAAGATCTCTTATATGGTGACAAATATAAATATGGCGGCCTTAGAATGTCTTTCAATTTATCTGATATAATTGAAATGAGTCTGTAGTGAGTTGATCACAGTGGCCGCATTGCCTAAGGCAAGAAATAGCTTCGCTCGCTCGAACAATGGGATCGTGGGTTCGAATTCCAGTCGAGGCATGAAAGTTTGTCTGCGTTTATTCTGTGTTTGTGTTGTCCTATGCAGGTAGCGGTCTTTTGGTCCGCTCGTCCCCAGCCCAAGGAGTCCTACCGACTGTCTACGATTAAGAAACTGAAGTGACACGAAGCGTTTCGTGGACGTTCTATGTAACAGGAAGATAGATAGAGAGATAGATAGATATATAGATATATAGATAGATAGATAGATAAAGGTAAAATTATGTCTGTGACAGGCCGTGGAGGCCCATTGGGTTGTGAGAGGTTGAGGCTCCCACATCTTCTAGACAATTAGCTCACAGATGCTGATGAGTTTGTCAGCCTTACTCGCCAGTCTCGCTTTAACCTCCGGGAAGATTCCTGGTACTAATATCTGTTGGTGGCTGAGTCAACCCCAAGGTCCATAGTACGGCTGAAAAGATTACGTAAATTGAAAAAATCCACATCATCGGGACTCAAATCCGCGACATTCCGGCTTGTAATATAGTGCTTCAACAAACTACCCTACAGCGTACCCTCAGATAGATAGACAGACAGACAGGTGTACTATTGAGGATTATGCACATAAATGTACCTTGTAACTGAATTCCTGATAGATTGACAATACAGATAGAAGCCGTTGCAGAAACGGAGGCGTCACGAATTCTTATCAAAATTGTTTATTTTATTGACTTACTCGAAGTTCTGTGTCAAACTATGGGAAATGTGACGGTGGGAACTTTATATCAGTACTCCTTATATCTCATAGACGCGAGCATCAACCGGCACTCTCGTCAAAGTTTTAAAAGCAATTGCTTTATAGATACGAGGTTCTTACTGTGGCGACTGTAGACATTACTGATTACTGCCTTCTGGAACGGGGCTCCATGCCGCTTGTTAGACAGGTACACATCGACTAAGTCACACGGCGTCACATCCCAGAAGACACCACAGTCTTAGCCATTTATGATTCCACCACAAATTTTATTTATTTTTCAGCATATAATTTCGCATAGTTCCTTAGGACATGAGCTGCATATTAATATTAAACTGAATAATATCATAATGTGAATCAGAAAAGAAATTCCTTTATCTTCTGTCTCCTATGTTCGAATATTCATATTTCAGAAAAGGAATCCTTGTATTCCCCATTCCACAAGCTGTTTGGAGAAAGAGACCTTAACATCTAGGGCGACAATACTTGCATGTTGGTTTCTAAATCTTTGTTTAGGTTTTGTTAAAGCTATTACAAACATAGACTGGTGCTGTATAATTAGCGTATTTCATATATATTGTCACGTGTAGGGCGTGTGCGTGACGTACACGCCGGACCTTTGTTCGGATTATACGATTTATTGCACCTTATACATTCACAACGTTCGGAACTACAGACAAGTGTAGCGTTATCGCGATTCTGCACACTCTCCAGTTCACTGTTGCACTAGGATTCTGTCTTTATTTGTCATCTCCTGGTAACGGATTTATCAGTTTCACTGGCACTTCAACTCACACACGAACTCCGCTTGGCAGAGTCTAATTCCTTTCTTGCTATTTCTTCTCAATCACCGTCTGCCATCTCCAGATTTCGATTCAATTCTCAGCCGAGTATTGTTTTGTACTCGTTATACAGGCTCGAGGCGGACCCCACGGAAAACATCGTCTTCTATTGTTAAATATGTTCATATTAATATAGTTTTTACGTTACTGTTCTTGAAAAATAAAAGTATATAAGTCAACTTTCAGACAGTAAATTATTAAATCACTTCTCTGAATAAAACATGTGATAAAGTGGATTCAGATTGCAGTGCAGTGTGTGGCCAGACAATGACACATATCACAAACACATATATCGTATATTATTCCAGAGTAAATAGGAAGTCTGTGTTGAGTTCATGTACAAAAGTTTGCTGCTTCAAACACAAGCGAAAGTTTTCGTGGTAGTCTGTCAATGCAAGAAGAATGATGATGTTGATTATTGAACTGTTTGTATAGCTTTCTTTCCTTCAACACAAGTGAATGATTGAATTCAAACTTCAGTATATACACTGTACATCTATCATAGAACACCTGAAGGCAAGCATGAAGACATCTGTAATGAGGGTCCACTCAGTAAGAGAAATTAAAATTTGCTTTCTTAAACAAAAGGAAAACATACGAAAAACGATTGGGAAATAACAGAATTAATAACCAGTCATCTGTGGTCTAGTGGTCAAAGTTCCTGGCTATAGATCCAGAGGTCCCGGGTTCGATTCTAGGCGCTACCAGATTTTCTGCAGGGGCGTAGGGTACATGGATGTGGTGAAGCATTGCTTCCCTAGAGAAAAGCAACCAAGACCATTTCTGATAATTTTTCAATTTCGAAAAAATATTTCATACTTCAAAATATTAATTAATCTGAAAACATATATTACATATAATGAGAATAATGCAAGTTTTAATGTGTTACATAAACAATTTATCAAGATAGATCAGTTATTTTCTTCCAAAATGCAGGGAACTTTAGACTGCAACACGCGCGGAAGCAGCAGGTCTTTCGCTTCCACCCTCCCCTTGGTTAACTGGCTGACTCAATGCCAATGTTGTCTGTAAGTGAGCTATGCGTTATGGTATGCTACCAGCTTCGTGCTTCCAGCAATGTTGCCAGATGTAAGGCATTGCAGTTTGCAGTAGAATACTCTGTGACCTTGCAGTTAAGCGTGCTTACTAGTTTTCAGAAGGTGTTAGCGTGTCACTTATGCACAAGTCAGTTTAGTTATTATTCTGTATTTTTCTCGATACAGAATTTGTTTTGCTTTGCGTAATTATAACTTTATGACAGTGTTTTTGTGATTGCTGTTAAGTTAAAAATAGAAACATGACACTTTCATGTGATAACCACTCTGTGGTTGAAAAACTTCTTCAAACACCGTTCAGTTCACTCAGTTATAATGAGAAACTTAAGATAATAGAAGAAGGTGCACCTAAGCCTAATCTAACTTTACATACAAAAATGAAATCTTGCACACGGCATTTCAATACCAGTTTATATGAGGCTATTCCATGGTTGTGTGGGTGTGATAAACTAAACAAATTATTCTGTTGGCCTTGTCTCTTGTTTTCTAAAGAAAAACACGTGTTTAACAGTGCTGGTTACAATGACATTAACAACATTTACAAATCTGGCAAAAGACATGGGCATTCAGTTAATCACATTGCTTGTCTTAAAGAAATTACACTGTTTGGTAAAAACAGAAGGATTGAATTTTCTCTAAGCAGCCAATACAAACAGTCAATTGAAAAACACAATGAAGCTGTGAAAGAGAACAGGAAATTTGTAGGCCAATTAATTACAGCAGTTTGTTTTCTGGGCTCTCAGGGTTTAGCATTTCGGGGACATGATGAAAGCGTGGCATCTGTTAATAGAGGAAATTACATTGAGGTTTTAAATATGCTGGCACGTTATGATTCTGATTTACACAATCATTTAGAGTCTTCAACTGCTTTCCGTGGTTCTTCTCCTGACATCCAAAATGAACTGATACATTCTGTATCTGAATTGATGACAATGGAAATTAAAAAGGAAATTTCAAAGGCTAATTATGTTTCTTTAATTCTTGATGAGACTTCAGATGTGATGAATAAGTGTCAGTTGGCTTCAGTTCTTCGATATGTGACAGCTGATGGCAATGTTGAAGAAAGGTTTCTGCGTTTTACAGACGTGAGCTCTGACCGTTCTGCCAATTCCTTGTTTAACCATGCTCTTGAGATTTTAAATGATTTTGAATGTGGTCCCAAACTCATTGCACAGACTTATGATGGTGCTGCTGTTATGGCATCACAACATGCAGGAGTACAAGCAAAAATTCGCGAGCAGTACCCAAACGCCATTTTTGTTCATTGTTATGCGCATAGACTAAATTTAGTCTTAGCACAATCTGCTAGTTTTATTAAGGAAGTTAAGGTCTTCTTTGCTACTCTCTCTGGCTTTAGAACTTTTTTTGCCAAGTCCACAAAAAGGACTGAAGCATTGGATTCCCACCTTAGGAAAAGATTTCCTTCTATCGCACCTACTCGATGGCAGTACCATAGCCGACTTGCTGAAACTGTGCATGAATACAGAGAAGGAATTGAGAATCTTCTTGTGTCTATAATAGAGGAACCAGAAGAATGGGATGTAGAAACAATTTCTTCTGCACGCGGACTTCTCTCTCTTCTAAGGGATTTCGATTTCAATTTCATGCTGAAAATATTTTCTTCAATTTTTCCATATTCTGGCGCTCTTTTCAAAATCCTACAAACTAAGAGATCTGATATAGCTTTTTGCAATACCAAAATAGACGAATTTAAGCATCACATGCAAAGATTAAGGGGAGGATTTGACCACCTTTGGAGTGAAATGGAAAATGTCTTCGATTCAAATGGCCCAACTCGACCCAAAAGAATTCGCATTGACTCAATGAGTGGAGAAGAAAGAAAAAACTCCTATAAACGGCTGTTCTGTGAAATTATTGATGTCGTGTGTCAGAATGTCTCTGTTAGATTTTCGGAGAACGCTACGCTCCTCTTCTTGAGTCTTCTTGATGCCAGATACTTTCCCATGTATAGAACCTCATTTCCTGAAAAAGCATTTTCCTGTTTAAAAGAAAATTATGGTGCATTTTTTGACTTTGTTGCCTTAAAGAGTGAACTTTTAGTAATGTTTTCGGACCCAGATATGGCAAAAGATAGTGTGTATGACTTACATCAATATATGTATGCTCTTCAGTTATCATGCGTTTTCCCGCAAATCTTCAAATTATGTGAGCTAGTATTAACAATACCAGCGACAAGTGCTGCAGATGAACGCTCATTTTCAGCTCTGAAGAGATTAAAAAACTACTTAAGAAATTCGCAGAACCAGGATAGGTTGTCATCACTGGCTTTGATGAACATTGAAAAGTCCTTCCTAAACAAACTGCAGTCCAAACCCAGCTTTCTAGATGAGGTTATTGATCTGTTTGCCAAGAAAAACAGAAGAATCGAGCTGAATTATAAACAATAAAGTAAGCATTAATTATATTCCAGGTTCACAACCCTGTCATTTGATGGCTATAAAATTGTGTTGATAATTATGTGTTATTTTAATATATTAGCTTAAATATACAATACATATTAAACTATTAGCTGTTTTCTTTTAAATAGAAGATAGAAACTATAGGGTATGTAGAAAAAATTTATATACACGTATATAAAGTTGCTTCCCTGCTTTCGGTAGTCATGCTACGCCACTGATTTTCTGAGAAGTAGTGGTTCAGGAACGGGGTCCACTCAGCCTAGTGAGGATAATTTAAGAGCTATTTCAAGGACATAGCTGCTCCGGTCTAGAAAACCGAGATTAACGGCCGTGGGAATCAGTTTTGATGACCAAGTGACACACTCTATCCGAAAAAGTTGGCACTAACTTAGCCGACAAGCGGCGGTCGCTCGGTCGGTGTACTTCGCTTGCGGACTGAAGGCCACGGAGTTTGTTTAATAATCAGTAAGATTTCGAAGTTCTTATTTCATATTTTAGTGAATACCGCGTTACAGTACTTCGTCTTGTTCAAATGGTGAGTTTTCCTTTCATGTACGTATAGTTTCTGGAAACGGAAAGAGACCGCTGAGAGTTGAATCGGACGAATGTAAAGAATGAACCATAAAATACCAATTCCAAATTGTTGTTGCGTGTCGGATCAAGAGGCACGCCTGTATCCAGATGGAGTTGCCAGGTTCATACAGCCTAAATCGTCACTCCACAAGCTAATGTAACCAGTAACAGATATGGTTCTGATAAATATATTATTTGACCGATTTAATTACTTCGTTATTTAGACTGTCTTCTACTTAAGGGTTCATTTTCAGTTAAAAAGGTAAAGCTATCCTTATAACAGGCCGTGAAAGCCCATAGGGTTGTGAGACGTCGAGGCTCCCACATATTTTCTAGACCAGGCATGTCCAACTCGTCGATCGCGGGACGATTTTGGGTCGGTCTCATGTAAATTCACTTAATATGATTATATTCAGATTTTGAAGGGAAAATACGTATTAGTCATTCCTAGTTTTCTGTTCTTATGTAGCTTACGTGAAAATTGCTTTACACTTGTGTTAAGTGAACTGTGGGGAAGTCCCTACTCTATCCTTATCACGTGAACTCTTATTTGATCACTCGTCGTCAGCCGCGTGTGTTCTGATGCAACAGTGATGGACAGAACGTGTGATTCACTTCGTTCCCTCCCTCCAGTCAACTGTGAATCCCCGTACGTTGAACTAACAAGTGAGACGTATTATTATATTAGCTGTTAGATGAGATTTGTCGCTTCGCTGTGCATTAAACAAATATAGAGTTTGGGGATGAGCTCAGTGTAATCAAAGGGACAGTAAGTGCTCTGCCCACGTTATTTTATTAATTTCGAAAGCGTCTGTGTGCGTGAGTCAGATAAAACAGTTACCTCAATATAGTGGAAAATGCAACGCCTCAGTATCCTTGCCAAAAAAACAAGGAAATCTGGAACGTCATTATAATGCTCTCCATAGCAATAAGTATGATGCTGATTTTCCACCCAAAAGTGAAATTCGTAAACTTAAGCTCAAAGACGTTAAATCGAAATTACCTGCTCAGCAACAGTTGATGGCAAAACTAAGGCCACTTTATAACAATGCAACCAAATTATCCTTCAAGGTCAGAAAACTGATAGTTAAAAAATGCAAACCTTTCACTGAAGGGGAATTTTAAAAGAGCGTTTACTTGAAATAGCTGATAATCCTTTTGAAAGATTTAAAAATAAGAAAGAAATCATAGCTACTATTCAAGATCTTCAATTATCAAGAAACACCATTGTGCGGCGAATAGAAATGATGTTTGGAAACACAACTGAACAGATGTTGAAAGATGTTTCCAATTGTGTTGCTTTCTCCCTCAAACTGGACGAATCTACAGACATCAGAGACACAGCCCAGTTACTAGTTGCTTTTACAACAAACATCATGTTTCATGTTATTTTTACCAATATTTTTGCTTAAAGCGAGGTACGACGATAGGAGAGGGTGATAGATCATTGGAAGGTTTGGCACTGAAAAGTTGATCACAAACTGTTTGAAGTAGGACAAGCCTGCTCTAGACAATCAGTTCACAGATGGCGGTGAGGTTGCCAGCCTTACGCACCGGTCGCCCTTTAACCCCCAGGAAGATTCCTGGTACTCATTTCTGTTAGAGGCCAAGTCGACCTCAGGGCCATAGTGCTGCTGGAAGGAGTAGGTATATTAAAAAAAAAATCCACATCATCGGACTCGAACCCGCGACATTCCGGCTTGTAGCATAGTGCCTTAACTAACTACACTACCCAGCCTTGAACTCAGTGTAAGACGAACACTGCTCAAAACACATAATTTACAGTTAAGGAACCCTCTTTGGAAATATATTTTCGTGTGTTTTCCCTACATGTACCATTATCTTATCACGTATTTTTGTCATAATATCAAACTAATTATGGGTGCCTGTGCATGAAACACAACGTTATATGATACGAAGAAATTACAAGACTGTGAACTGCAGGATGCATTCAGTGACAGACACTGAGTTGGAAAGTGTAATACAGAGATTTAAGTCCAGTCCTATCACTTAGCTATAACCTCTTGTGAACATAAAGCGTTATCTTGGAATGGGGTACTTACCGTCAGTCGTGGGGGATCGATAGTTTCAAAACAACGTGTGATGAGAAATTGAAAACTGAAAATTTTCGCGTATATTAATAAATTAACGGTCGGAAAAATTTAACGTAAAGAGTTTATACTATCAAAAACTGGCCACATTTTAAATACAAATATTTTCATACATCTACAAATAGTTTCAGTGGTATTTAAATATGTAATAGGCATACTCTTCGACAAATGTTCAAAAATTTCACTGAAATATAGTGATACTAAATGCTTCGAATTCCAGGAGGGCTGAATATCTTACATGATAACAGGTTGTAAAGTAATTCAGTTTAAGTGGTTCTGATATAAATGACGTTTAAGGAGATTACCATAACACGTTATGTAATTTATATATTTCTCTCTCCCTAAACTTAGATCTAAACATTTCTAATATCTTGTCTTGACTCAGTTATACACCACGAGCTTATATGTGCCTATTTCAATGTGTTAAAAATATTGTCACGTGTCACAGTGGCTAAAGACAGGGTTCGGATTAGTAATTGGATTTATTAAGAACGTACAGGTCATAACTACAAATCATTATTACACTACTGCTGCTTTACCCAATTTACAATCACTCCACACTAACCTCGTCAGTTTATCTGTACTAGTTTTTACGGACTTATCACACAAGGACTATAACAGTCTCACTGAATTACAAACTTCAGATATTACACATAAATAAAATCTTCTAATCGCACGTTAAGTCTTCACAGGCCGATTTCAAGTTCTTCTCTAGTCCTACGAGTTTCAGTTCGCTCTCCTTCAGCTATGAACTTCCCGTGGCTATCTCCTACCGAGAATTGACTCGTCCCTGAACCGAACGAATTCTGTCACTTATATAGCCGAGGAACGGATACGAATCACAGGAAACACATGTCACGTGACCACTATCCAACGCTGCGTGACGTCACCGTGAACACCGAAAACACGGCCTCCTCTATTGTTGAGTGCATATATTTCGGGTGTGGCCTAGAAATGACGTCCTTCTATTGTTGCTTATTGGAACATGTTTACCGAGCGTGTGGCCTGGTAATTGGTATTCACGTTACCATATAACTATTTTCTTTTTCCAGATCATAAGAACTTTGATAAGCATTGGCGAAATTGTGAATATGGCAGTCCTCGGTAAGATTATTGAACCAGTTCTCACGGAAGACCAGAGCATGGTGGACTGTTTGGCAACTATCAGCGAGAGATACTTTCCTACTGGCCGCACTCTGGTGCTCTCCTGGAACAACTGCGCAGGAAGAACCGGGACCTGGACAAATGAGATTGGATTGCTGGATCGTATTCATCTCGCTGCTCGATGGCCCGTCTTCATGTCTTGTGCGAGTGACATGGACAGAAATTACACTTTTGGATGGGGCGACAAACACGGCAGTTATGTGTTGACCGTTAGGTTTCAGTTCAATGATGAGGAGGGGGTGCTGTGGGATGTGAGGAAACAGATGCAGATACTCCAGACCCTTTCATCATGGAATCCCAGAGCTCGATTTGTCATCATGATGACAGGACAAGGTATCGAGGGCTATCGACAACGAATGATCAAAGCTCTACTGAAGGATTTATCGGCTATACAAGTACTGAACGTAATTATTTTAATTAATCTCTCTGAACATTCCTCTAGCAGACATACAAACAACCCATCTGACATTCATGTATTCACGTGGTTTCCTTTTACCCGGCCTTCAGGATACTGCGGAACTCTAAGTCGTGCAATCGTCATAGACGCCTGGATGTCTGACAGCCACCGGTTCCTTCTGAACAAAGATCTCTTCGAGAGTAAAGTTCCTGAAAACTTGGGCTTATGCCCCTTGAGAATATCTACTTCTCACTTCCCACCTTTCGTTATATTCCCAGATGAAAATAACACAACACTTTCGTCCATGAGGGGAGTCGAGATGGACATGTTGCGACATATATCTGAAGCAATGAACGCCTCTGTCGTGTTACCACACAGAATAGACAATGGCACAGATAGTAAAGCACAGAATGGCGTTTGGACTGGGCCGATCGGAGATTTGCTGTATAACAGGAGCGATGTGGCACTTGGAGCCTGGTGCTTTACGCTGGAGGACAGTTTAGTCGTTGACGGCACTAACAGTTACTTCACCGAGGAGTTCACCTTCTTCATACCTCGTGCGGAAATGTATCCACTGTTCTTGAGCATGTCCCGCGTGTTTGCTCCGAATGTATGGCTGCTGATTTTCGTGGTAATATTACTTACTGCAGTTCTGTTGAACCGTGTGGCTCTCGTCCGCTCTGTAGGAGAGTCTGACTCATACAAATACATCACTAATTGCTTGCTTAGGGTGTGGTCTGTAATTGTGGGTGTGAGTGTTCACGAGATGCCTCGATCCAACCCATTGCGTGGGGTCTTCTTGCTCTGGGTGGTCTTCTGCTTAGCTATAAACACTGTGTTCCAAACATATGTCACCTCCTACCTTGTAGACCCAGGCTTCAGATACCAGATTGACTCTCCAGAAGAAGTAATCGAATCTGGTTTAGATGTGTATGTAATCGACTTCCTTCATGCTTTTTTAAGTGATAATTTACTGAACCAACTGAAATCATGGCGCAAATGTGGAAGTGGAAATCAGTGCTTAATGATAGTTTCAAAGTCGCCTGGTGTAGTTATGCTATCAGGGAAAGTATTTGTGGAATATAAAGCAGATAAACAAAATGGCGTCATTATGTATCATGAGTCCAGTCATGATTTATTTCACTTCCATATAGTCATGGTGATTAAGAAAGGTAGCCCATTTTTGGATCGTATGAATATTATCATAAGGCGTTTAGTAGAGGGTGGATTTCCGGGCAAGTTCTTCAAGGATATTATCGAGAAGGAGAACATGAGGTCTTTATCAGAACTTGACCAGTATTTCTCCATGTCGGTTTATCACTTACAATCAGCATTTGTCGCCATGTTTGTGGGAATGTCGCTAAGTGTCTTGTTGTTCTTCGCCGAGCTGATGACAAGGCTGATCCAACGAAGTAATCAGACTAACTCTGAAATTGTATGAACTCCAATTAAATTACTTCAAGCATATCTACTGCTTCTGAAACATGTTTCTGGCAACTCTGAGAATTGCTGAAGGCACTTGCAGGTGATTTGAACGCCTACAGATTATTAACACGTTTACCTCAACGCTTCTTTCAAAACTAACATAAAGTCAACCTAAAACGGCACCAAAATCTTTACATCCTTGTTCAAGAGAAGTAAGTAATAGAAATAATAGAAAATAATTATTTTTTAAAAAAGTTATATTCTCTCATCTAGTAAAGAAAACTCCTTGCTCTTTACGCAACCCAACAGTTCATCCTCGCGTTTACAAGAGCCCCCCACAGAACGTATACTGGAACACACTGTCGCCCTACTTTTTCAGACCCAATTCACAGTTACCCTCGTATTTATCTCTCGCTTTTTTGCCAAATTATATAATTGTTGCTAGTTTTCCATTCCATTTTTAATTTGCACCTTTTTTCATCATAGGGAGCCGAGATAGCGCAGTCGGTATAGCGACTGGCTGCGGGCTGGACGACCGAAGGGTCGGAGTTCAGGTCCCGGTAAGGTAAAAAATGTATCTTCCACACATCGTCCAAACCGGCTCTGAGACCCAACCAGCCTCCTATCCAATGGATGCCGGGGTCTCTTTCCCCGGGGGTAAACAGCAGGAGCGTGAAGCTGACCACTCACCTCTAACTAGTACTGAGATCAGGAAACTGTGGATCTACATATCCACTTCCCCATACGCCTTCATGGCGTAGTGCTTAATACGCACAGGGACAATTTTACCTTTACCTTAATCATCGTACTAAATGGCCCGCTTAACGTTGTAGATATTGTCATGTGATATAGTCGAAGTTTGGATTTATGATCAAATTTTTTTGGACTTTTCATATAGCTCGTGGCTACACTCTGCAGTTTATTGTTACACACACACACACACACACACACACACACACACTAATGTCCACAGTCACGTCTTCACTGTCGTTGCTTGGTAGCGGTTTTCAACTGCGGACATTCCCCTTCCTCTGGGTTCCCGAACTGTCCCCGGCCTCAACTACCAGCTTCTCACAATAGCTCACAAAGACTGAACTCAGCCGGTTATCTAACTAATTCTCACTGAACCACCAACTCAACTGACTGACTCAAGAGTCAGATTTACTTCGCGACTGGCTTTTTACCGTCAACCAGGTTGTCTTGTCGCCAAACCCCTTGTGGCACACGACCAGATATTTTCTTCAACTAAACCCTTATGGTCGTAGTCCTTATGTTGTATCCTCTCTGACGAGAAGATGAGTTTGTCTCTTTTTGAATAGGTCTCGCCTTTGTCAAGTGAACGTATCGCACTTGTAGCATAGGTCTACAGCAGCGGTGAAACATGCGGCCTGCGGGCCGCATGCGGCCCCCATAACTACAAAGTGCGGCCCCTCAACTTTTAGAGCTAATTTATATTAAAATCAATATTAAAATGTTAGTAGAAATATTTTTTGTAAAGACTATTTTCCAACAGACCAGAAGACAAGAAGTGTCACGCAGACATAAATTAGCAGGCTGCAGGAAATTCAATGTTTTGCTATTTCTAATATAATTTCTTGAATAATCTCTCTTTTTACGTATTGAAAAGTTGTTTGATACTTGTCAAAATGGCATTCTCTTACTTTTTAAAACTGTAAGGTATGTGACTTTAGGTAATTATATTGAAATTATTCCTAAATATTAAATAGAATTAAATTTCCTTGTATCAAAATCTAATGTATATTTCTATTTTGAAGTGCGGCCCTGGACTATCATTTATAGGGCTGAGGTGGCCCTCTGTACAAGTGGAGTTGGACGTGCCTGGTCTACAAGGTTATGGGGAATGCATTTTCTTCCCAGGAAATTGAAATGACTTACTCTCCCTCATATAACACCTCATCAGTGACCGCGTATAGAACACCGTTCATCTGCTGCAGTGGAATTGTTGTTCTCATGTCTGTTGGGATGACCCCGTGATCGTTACTCAGCCAATGCCTAGGAATGGTCGTTATTTTCTGAACGATTATTTGTTAACTGTCGTTCTATAGATTCTTATTTCACGATCGTTGCCTAGCAACGGATCTACATGCCACAATTTTATCTTGAATGCATATTTACCGCTACGGAAATACGTGAGATGATAAACAGGGGCGAGTGCTTTGCCGTTTCTCTTCGCATTTCCAGAAAACCGTGGTGTTTGTTTAGACAGCACAGCGATAATATTAAAATATGCCGAAGCACTATTTTGCTCCATCTTGTGTACGGGCGTGAAAATTGGTGTCACGCATTATGGGAAGAACGCAGACTGAGGACACTGAGGAAAATGAGGGAATCTAAGAGTAGAAAGTAAGAGAAACCCCGGGAAATCTGCATAGAACGGAACTTCATAATCGGTATTATTCAGAGAATGTTTTAGCGCCATCAGATCTAGTAAGACAACTCGACGGTAAATGGGACAGACGAGAATATATACAGAATTTCATACCGAAAACACGAAGGAAAGAAACCAACTGGGAAACATAACTATAAGATTATACTATTAAAATGGATTTTAAAGAAATAAGGTGTGAAGGTGTGGATTGGGCTCAACAAGAAGTTCGGGAAGTAACATATGACAACTAATTTTCTTCAGGTGGTGTTAGCTGCAGGTTGCACATAAAGACATTGCCAGTCGCTTTACCTGATGGCGTCAATAGTTGGATGACTAGCGAATATTGCAGACAATGTGAAGGGGAATCGTCTTGACCTGATTTGAGGCACTATCCCAGCATCTGATGGAGGGAATGAGTAAGACCAAGAAAATCTGTATTCCCGAGACCACATGGTATCACATTTCAGAAAAAAAAAGTCATCATAACTACCACTGTGAGAACCTAGAAACTTTCATTTCTTGTTTTACAGAACACAGTAAACCAGCGTTAATCCATATTTATGGGGAAGGTCATCCGGATTAAGCGATAATTCGGATTAATGAAACAAAAGAGAGACCCAAAAGACGAGAAAAACTTGAAAAATTAGTAAATGAAAGAGATTATAATAATATAGGTAGTGTCGGTGAAAATAAATAAAGAAAATATCACTGTAGGGCCTTTATTTAAAAACTGTCAAAAAAAAAAAAAGCTGAAATTTCGGGTCTCTTTCCTGCAGCGCAAGTCAATCCTGGATATTTTCTTGCGTGCTTTCAGTCTCGCCAGATGCACTCAGCACAGTCTGAAAGTCCTCTTACTCCAAAATTCCATGTGTTATTTAATGTATGTACTCAACTGTGAAGAGATATTTCATATTTCGATCCGGATTATCCGATATAAGGATTAAATATAACCGGATTAGCGAGGGCTTATTATACAAGAATGGGGCGCACGGTAGCGTAGTTGATTGAGGCATCATGCTAGAAGCCTGAAGGTCGCGGATTCGAGTCCCGATCAGGTGGATTTTTCAATTAACCCAATCCTTCCAGCCGCACTATGGCCCTGGGATCGACTCAGCCTCTAACAGAAATGAGTACCAGGAATCTTCATGGGGTCAAAGGGCGGCCGACGCGTAAGACTGAAAAATTTACTTCCATCTGTGAGCCGACTGTCTAGAGAAAATGTGGGAGCCTCGACGTCTCACAAACCTATGGGCCTTCACGGCCTGTTACAGGGAGAGTTTTACCTTTTTTTACCGTTATTACTGTACAAGAAGATTTAGTTATTATTTGTTCATACTACACTAAAAAGAAGGGAAAATCATAACATAATTAAGAGTGCTAGATTATCTGCATAAGTTATTTAATTGATTAGGCCTATTGTGGAGATCAAAGGCTTTTACACCAGTGACTAAGAATAGCGCTGTCTTCTGAGAGTCTATGCGAAACTGAAACTTCAACCCTGAAGACAGAGGTAATACATTCCTCTGAAGCGTCGGTAATCTTCTACAGCATTGCATCCCACAAAACAGTAATGTTCAACCTGTTATTGGGGCTACTTAAGCACGATTTTCAACTACATAACTGACCCAGCCCGGAAACGAAGTGTGATTGCGAATGTGTAAATTGTAAACGAAAAGAAATGAAGTAGTCTTTGCAGATTTCAAGTTAATACGCAAAAATTAACCTGAAAAGACTAAGGAAAATCACGGAAATCCGAGTGAAAGTAGTTGATATATCCAATATTCGAATCAGACTTCATATGAATAAGCATCACCACTGGAATCGTCTTTATATCCCATAATACTTAAAAAGTAGGGATATGGGAATCATAAAATGTACCCAACATAAGTGATAAGTAATTATTATTAATGTTAATCCTGTTTCTCTTACAAATGCCTCACAACGTGCTCACATAACAGTGGCCTGATTATGTTACGGGTTTAGGTTCGCATTGAGGTATCATTTCTACACGTATTGTACAATCAATGTCTGTCGTAGCTATGGGCTACCGTGTGCAGCAGCAACTGTACTGAACCAACTGCTGAGGTTGTTTCCATATATAATTAGTTTCTCATTATCGTTGTCAAGTTGTTTAATGGACAGAGCAGCTGATGTCAATTCGTCACGGATTTTCTTGTCATCTTCAGGGTTATCGTGCCCAGCTGCAACAATAAGTGCAGATTCCTTGTAAGAAGCTTCATAACCACTCAGCTAGTCAGGAAATCCTACTCCTTAAACAAAATTTTAAGGTGCATTATCGTGTTCACAAGAGATGACATGGGAACTCAACATGACCCAGTCCACAATTATACGCCTTATTTTAAGAATAGATTTAATATTAACTTCGTATTTACGCTTAGTTCTACCATGTAATCTCATTCTTTCAGGATTTCTTAATGAAATGTTGTATCTGTTCTCATTTCTCCAACTTGTGCTATATGCTCTGTCAATCTCAACTCTTTAATAAATATTTTGTAAATGTTGCAACATATGAAACTCCTCATTAAGTAAAATCTATTTTATACTATATTCAACACATATTTTATTATTATTATGCACTCTTCTTCATTCAGGTTTATCGTGGCCTTAAATCCTGCTCCTCCCTTCTGGATAATGCTAGTCTTCGTGTTCCTACTTGCCATGTTCGAGACTTCTCTACTTTTAGCGTTCGTCCCTCAAAAAGACACTGTCCCTCTTCTCGGTGCGCCCTTGCTACCAACGTGGTGGGTAAAGATCTCGACATATTTGCAGACGGAGCAGTTTCTCTGAATCATATTTTACAAGCTTGTACCAAACCTTTTACTGTGTTACTTGATTAGTGTTTGCATTCACTACAAATGTGTATACCTCGGCTAACTTTAATTTTCATATGTAATTGGTTTTAATTTATTGACTTGTTATTAAT
>NW_019723916.1:0-23722 GCF_002891405.2 Cryptotermes secundus | reverse complement strand
GTCTTTCATAAAATTATTTAGAAAGTACATTATTCGTCAACTATAATAAAATTTGTATATACTAAAACTTGTTAAGATTATTCATCTGTATGTCTAAATTCAAATTCGCGTATAGTGTGGCTGCGAGCCAAAAAGGAAGGACACATCACAGACACAGTACACACAGAAACGACTCCCACAGCGGACGAACCATACTATACGTGAGTTTGAATTTAGACATATAGATGAATAATCTTAACAAGTTTTAGTATATACAAATTTTATTATAGTTGACGAATAATGTACTTTCTAAATAATTTTATGAAAGACCCAAGATGGCAAACAATGTGATAGCTTAGCGTAAATAACGAACCTGATGATGGCACTATGTTGCCGAAACATGTAGTAAGAAGTGACATGTGAAATTGAGTGCGCTACAAGACGGCCATTACATATGTATCATGGATGAAAATCGGTGCAACAGGACGCTAAAATACAACATTATGGAGAAAACATTAATAAAGAACGGCGAGGAAGTGATATCAGAGACCCACTGCTTTTCTATTGGATAAGCGTCTGAGGAGTAATTTAGAGATCTGTTCATGCCACGATAAATGTTACTTGGAATCGAACTTCATATGGAATAGATTTTGTGTGGGTCTTCGTGTGACTGTGAATTACGAACATTTTCCTGTCCTTTTTCCTCGTCCATGTGTAACCGTTCCACTGCTGTGCTGCCTATTTAAATGTGATTAATGTTATTAATTTGAAATTTAATTGTTAGATGTAAGGACATGAACACGTGTAGTGAGACTTAGGTCAATTCTTGCATTTAAGAGCTAGCGTCTTCCCACGCTTACACCAAAAGCAGAGAAATACCCGTTGAAGATTTATTATGAGAAAGTTACGTAAAGAATGGCCATTGAAGTCTTTGTGAGTTCTTTAGCTGACAATTTTCTACGAGCTATATAGAGAAGCAGGGTTATTGGTTTACAGCCCAAGCCACGCTACACATTCGTAACTTTTTGACAGGAGTTCGTTAAGACAGAATTTCTTCACCCTTTTGTAAGAGTTAAAGTGATTGGAGGAATGTCTAATTAGAATACCTCTAAATTTTAAACTGACCAATCACGGAAATTTGAGTGTGTGACAGAACAAGGACGCTTGTGAAAGCCAGGAATTGAACGTCCGACGAAGCGTCAGTTTTAGCGTCGTTCGGAAACCGGAGGTCGAAAGGACCAGAAGTGAAGTCACATACGGGGCTATCTAGATCGAAGTAACTTTGTAGTAATAAGCTGTAATGATAAAGTGTAATAATCTGTTGTGAAGTGTGAAACCGCGGTTAGGAGTATAATGATAATATTAAACAGGACAAGCTAAATTTAGAAGGAAGCAAACAGTCCGACAGTAACAAGTGTTTGATAAATTGTAAAATGAAAGTGTCGCAACTGATCAAGAGTAATAATAATACCTCTGAAATTCAAGTGTGGTGGTGTTGCATAAAAGTGTCCTACCTGCCTTTCTAAGTGTGCACCGTTAAGACCTTGAGACAGAGAACTCAGCTCTACCTCTCTCAACAACCTCACCCTTGTTAATTCTATCAACCCTGAGAAACTTAATCATATCAACCCTGAGGAACTTAATCATATCAACCCTGAGAAGTTTAATCCTAACCCTGAGAAAAAAAAATAAGAAGAAATAAAAAGGTAGGTGGCGTCATCAACAAGAAGCAGAAGGAGAGGGTGAGGAGAGCAGTTGAAGAAGAGGCGCTTCCGAAGAAGACGTCACAACGGTTCACAGAGAGGGCGGTTACACGTGTTTATTTCCGCTCCATACACATCCTGAGTAGGCTATGGCGGAAACTACATAATGAGCAGCTTCATAATTTGTTTTCCTCCTAAACATTATTAGGATGAAGTAAGCGGAGCATATAGCATACACAAGGGTACGAAGAAATATATGAAAAGTTTCGAAGGGAAATAAGAATGAAATAGATTAACTGGAACATTTAGACTTAGGTAAAACATCAAAATCTCCAGTGTGTAGGCGGGTTAGAATGCCTCCACCGTATCCCTGCAAGTCGTAGAAAGCGACGAAAAGGAAACCGGTTCCTGGGGACATAACCGGGCCACTCTGTCGCTGGGGTATATAAATACAGAGACCTGGTCCTCCAGGGTGGGTGCTGGATGCACGGCTGAACACCTAGCTCTGTAATAAAATGTTGCGGAATCCAAACAAGAGAAAACCTATGGTCTAATTCAGCAGACAAATCTAGCAACATCTTCTAAGGAAGGCTGTGGCGCAGATATGGCTGTTTTGCCTGTGTTGATAATGCTAACATTAGAGTTACTCTTCAATAAGGAGATAGAGAAGTTGTTGACTTGATTAATATGGATCAAGACAAAGATATATGGCGGGCTCTAGTGAACACGGAAGTGACACTTCTAACTAACTCCATTGGTTTTAGTCCGCAAGCGAACTATACCGACCGAGATACCGCTGCTTGTCGGCGAAGATAGTGTCAAATTTATCGGATAGATGGTGTCGCGTGGTCAGCGCAACGGATGCACAGGGCTGTTAATTACAGTTTTCTAGACCGGAGCCGCTATTTCCTTGAAATAGCTCCTCAATTATCCTCACGAGGCTGAGTGGACTCCGTTCTAGACCCACTGCTTAGAAAATCTGGTAGCGTTGGGATTCGAACCCGGGACCTCTGGTACTGTAGTCAGGATCTCTGACCACTACACCATAGAGGCCTTCATGTTCCTATCAGATGAGTAGCCAACAGCTTCTAAAGAAAGATTCCGCTCCATGGATTTAATTAGTTAATTAATAATACTTGATTATTTTCCACTTATAAATATGCCATAAAGGAAATGAATGTACAGAACGGAAATTTAAATAAACTGCTGATGTCTTACTTTTGTGGTCGTGCAGTCTCTTTTCCAGAAGAGCGGTGAGATTGGTCAGCTTCCTGTGCACTTCCACTCTCTCTTCCTTTGCCCTCACGATGTCGGGGTGGTCGCGTTTCAGCTCGGCAACTATGTCTTCCAAGTCTTTCAAGTAACCTGGTAAATTCAATGGCGGCCGATCACAATGGCCGCGCGGTCTATTCTTAAGGCTCGTACAGGAGAATATGTTTCCGGGATGTGACGCTGTGTAATCTGGTAGAATGTTGCCTCCTGATTATACACTGAAGATGAATGCGGTATGTTCCTACGAAACTTTGGTACATATCTACCGGGACTACACGGCATCACAACTTAGAAGACAGCAAGCTTAACCTCGAGATATATAGGTTTCTGGAATTTGTTCCTCGCCTAATATTCTAAAAGACGCGACGTTTCCGGAACTAGACCTATTTTAATTAAAAAAGTGGGCAGGCACGTGCTCAACTGCGTTCAATAGACTCATCTAGGCTTAATCTACACCGCAAGAAGTAACCAATAATCTTACCGGACACCGCTGTGAGAACTTTAGTCTGGCGTAAGTCTCCTACCGTCTTCGAGTGCGCGAGGAGTGACATTGCGGAGTGGAATCCCACACGAGTCACGAAGAGTTGCCGCTATCTTTTCTGTGTTCCCTGTATAGACTGACGCCCTACCCTGGCCTGATCTTCCGTTCAAGAAATCCTACCAAATGGCTAAATGAATGTTAGTTTCTGAAGTTCTTTTATTATAATTTTTCATTATTGCTGGTAGGGTGGGACTAAGTCCCTTGTACTGCGGCCACTTCTGCCCTATTGTACCAGCCCCCGATGATACGTGATGGTGATTGTGGAGCAATTGGCGGAATGAAGATTGGCAGGGGAAACCGAAGTACTCGGAGAAAACCTGCCCCAGCGCCACTTTGTCTACCACAAATCCCACTTGATCAAACCCGGGGATCGAACCTTGGTCGCCGCTGTGGGAAGCCAGTTACTAACCGCTTGAGCTATGGCGCGGCCCTTAGTTTCTGAAGTTACTCACAAATCGGATCAAGACTCAGGGCCTAATTAGTAAAGAGCGAAGTCGGATTTATTCTTTAACTTTCATGCGTCAGGCACTTGTAGAGACTCGTATACTGATGCCTCGCATGAGTCAATCTATCTATCTATCTATCTATCTATCTATCTATCTATCTATCTATCTATCTATCTATCTATCTATCTATCTATCTATCTATCTATCTATCTATCTATCTATCTATCTATCTATCTATCTATCTATCTATCTATCTATCTATCTATCTATCTATCTATATTCCTGTTGCTCCCAGTTGGAGCATAAGATATCCGTGAAACACTTCGTTTGCCTTCTGTTCTTAATCTTAGAGAGTCGATAGGACTCCTTGAAGGGGGATCAGCATGACGCAAGGCCGCTACTTGCACACAAACACAGAATAAACGCAGACAAACATCCATGCCTTGAGTGAAATTCGAACCCACGATCCTAGCGTTTGAGAGGGCGAAGACAGTTCATGCTGCAGACCGCGCTGCCACTGCGATCGGCCCTACATTAATGGGAATCAATTAATCTGCTCTGGGTTTCTGACGTCTTCGCATATTTCATCCTGAGCCGAACAAGACAGAAAAGAAGAAAGGCGAAGAGAGGGCAGATGGAGGGAAAGAACATCATCACATAAAGTTACAAATTTGAGGTTGAATTTTTATTACGAAATTGCCCGAGCAGGAGTTCTTGCCATATCTAGTTCCGAGATCCAGAATACATGGATTTTACCTCCACACCCTCGCTACATATTCATTGTATGATGTTCAGATAAATATAGAGACAACCTTTTTTCTTCAATGTTGTCTGTCTGTCGTTTCAATAAGTTCGTCACTTATACCTACGAATGTGACCTTCTAAAACGTGCACAGTAATTAAAAGTAAATTTGACTTTGTACTGTACTTACTGTTTTGGGAAACCGCGACCACCAAAGCCACGTACTGAAAGGTATAAACATTGCTTTTAACACTGCCAGTGTGTCCTTATTTCAAGTTTATTTGGCGACACTGTAAGTAAATCTAATTATACAGCTCAAAAGACTGGATAATAGTAAATAATGAAATTTAAATGACGTGGAAGGAAATGAGTGTGGCCTAACTTCAGGTACAATCCCGGAATTTGCCTGGGGAAATTCAGGAAAACAACGAAGGATCTCGGGAGAGTCGGTGTGTCGGCCGAAACTGGAAAAGGAAGCCCCCCGAAAGTCAGTTAGAGGCGTCACGCTTAGTGTGTTCACTAAGGTAAGTACAATTTTAGCCTCTTTCCTTTAAAGAAATGAAAATAGGCTTATGCGATCTTAGTGCTCTCTGTGTGTCTGTGTGTACCCCGCCCCCATTAACTTCCTGATGCCTGAAACAGTATTTATAAAACATTCTCACGGCAACGAATACAGGAAACAGTAGTAGAACGGTCGTTTCTGTACTACGGCCGGTAAACACCCCCTTAGAAATAGAGGGGAAACTGTGTATTATTTGTGGTCCGCGCCAAGCAAACGCAAGGATACGTCTATTGTCAGGCAACGAAACTGTAAACATGCATCCTTAACAAAAGAAGGTGGCGTTTTCCGTGGGTTCCGTGCAGAGAATTTATATTCAAGACAATCGGCGCTACGAGTAGGTCAGTTCTCGATAAGGATATAGCCACGGGAAGTTCATAGTAGAAGAAGAATTAGAAGTCGGCCTGTGATGACTTTACGTGTGATTTGGAGACTTCGTGCGTGCTGTAATGCAGTGATATCTGGAGTGTGAGAGTTGGTGTTCCTGTGTTAATATCCGTTGCTAGGAAACGGACAGGGAAATTTTGAAGAGAAATAGTCATTGTTTAAATCTCTTACCTAGCAACGACTAGTATAAGCAGATATAGAAAACTTTATTTATATGTTATGATTACAGAAATCTTCGAAGTGTCATAATTAATTATAGTTACGGCCTGTAGATGGTCAATAAATCCAGTTACCAGTACAAATACCGTCTTTAGTCACTGATGTACGTGACAGTATGTATATCGTTGCACGTGAACTCATCTCAGCTAGATACATCACAAATCTCTCTCCTCAGTCTGTATGGCCATATGTGCATCCCTCTTACCATTGTTAAGCAAAAGCTCGGTAAAGTGTATCCCTCCATTCGCTGCTAGGCAACGGCTTGCTAAACAATTTCTCACGGAAATCCATACAAGCGACAATAGAAGAGTAGTTGGAAATGTGTATCTGTGGGTCTGTGTATCCCCTACCGTTGCAAGGTAACAACTAAGTAAAGGCGTTCTCGCGGTAACGAAGGTTGTTGGATACACCATTTTCCATACGGCCCATGTCGTATCAAAGGTAAGTGGGCGATTGGTCTTCCAAGAATTTCTTCTTATTAAGAAATGTAATGATTAGTTATCCTTTTCGTAGTAAAATGAAGATGGCATGTGGAGCTCGTGTCTGACCGTCTGTAAATGACCTAGTTTCGGGGCCTAAACTCTTGAACTGATTTTCTTAGAATTTAATATGGGAGACTTCCTTTCCAAATTTGCCAGGAGAATTCGATTTTCGGCCATATTGACACATAATGAAGCCCAATTTACAGATCACAGGTGGTGTTGAAATTAAAAAAGAGGAATTTTCATTAATTATTTTTTAATTTATATTAGAATGAGATATGTTAGCCGTTAAACTTTCTTTTAATTGTTAAGAAATTAGCAACCATCATGTACAACAACCATCAAGTTTAACAACCGTTACTCAAATCTTGAGTTAATTTATTTGCCTTACATCTTTAGGTCCCATGGGTCCATTTTCAGAGGTTCATGTGATGGAAAATAGCCATAATATATACAACGACCTCGTGACTAACTTAGAAGAAATTTATATTTTATAAATTTGAGACTACTTATGAGCCGGGATAGCGCAGTCTGTATAGCAACTGGCTAAGGGCAGCACGAACAAGGGGTCGGAGATCGAGTCCCGGTAGGGGAAAAATTTTCTATTCTCCGCATCGTCCAGACCGACTTTGAGGTTCACTCACCATCCTACCTAATGGTTACCGGGGAGTTATTTCCACGGGGTAAAGCGGTCGGGGCGTTAAGCTGACAACTCACCTCCAGCCAGTGCCATTCACACCCCCATACGCCTTAATGGCGTAGTGCTTAATTAGTTAAGCAGAAGGACAGCTTTACTTACATATAATTTTATTGCATAAGTAATCAATTTCTTTTTGTCATACGAGGCTCAGAAGATGGTCATATGGAACATAAATATGTAAGGTTATTAACATTGAGATAAGTTTTCTACTATTTTTTCTCAATGTTCCCATTTTTAGGTGAGCTACATAAATTTTAAAGAATGAAGATGGAGATTTTAAGCACTATAATAGAGTACACACTCTCTGTAATCTCTTGCTACTGTAGGCATAGTAACACCCCGATTAGCAGCCGGTAAAGACAGCTGTGTAACTTACCAACAGAAATATGAGGTGGGTGCCGCGAATCATTGTCTCGCAGGTGGTGCTGTTGCGGCTGTAAGTATGTATCATGGAAGATTAGGGTACAACAGAAAGAAAGAAACACCCAATCAACAAAAAGTCATGGAGAATATAGAATTATTTATCGGTGCTTATTGAATAACCAATCCGAAATCATGAAGCAATGAAATTATGTCACTATTTACGAATAAAAGTAAAATGACCATAGACATATGCAGTACAACCTTTAAGCTGTACAATAGTACAGAAGATGCAAGAGCCTATGAACACAAAATGTGCACTGTGCTACAAGCCGGAATTTCGTGATTTCGATTCCCGAAGAAGTAAGGGAATTTTTTTTTCAATTGGCCTAATTCTTCCAGGCCGATCATAGGGCCCGCGCGGTTTGAGGCATGAAATGTCTTCGCTCACTCGAACCCTGGGATCGTGGGTTCGAATTCCACTGATGGCATGATTGTTTGTGTTGATCCTGTGCTTGTGTTAGGTAGCGATCTAACTACGTTTCACAGCAACAGACGAAAGACTAGTCTTACTTAGGTGTTAAGCAAAGCATCTCCTAGGATACGCGTAATCAAGAATGGATATTGAAACGCTACAAGAGCGAGCCTGCAGAGCAAACTGAATCATTAGTAGCTGAGAAGCCGTGAGTCGTACTGAGTAGCAGACCAGAGACTAGAAACCAGTCTGAGAACCAGAAGAATTTTCTTTTTTTATTTCTTGCAATTTACAATCTACTCTACAAGGGAGCAGTAAGTAAATATGTTGTAAGAAATCACTTGTGCGGAGTGATCATCCAGTGATGATTCTCCTATGTAGTATACTACGCAGTATGTTGTTGAGTATGGCTACCCTTCTTCAGCACTGTGTTCTTTTAAGTCTGAGGGCCATTGTCGTTTTAGTCTTCGTCTGATGTTTAATGGGTTGCTTAGTTCAGTTACGCAACTGTTTTCGTGTCCCATTAGTCGGTTGTGGTATGTGGTAGAGTATCTTTTGATTTCTTCTGTGACGAATGGGATTTGAAGATCATTGTGTAATGTGAAGTTCGAGACATACCATGGGGCGTTAGTTATGGAGCGCAGTACATTTGATTGGAGTCTTTGAATTATTTTGGTGCTCGAAAGCTTAGCACACCCCCACAGTTTAACTCCGTACGTCCAAATCGATTTCAATACGCATTTGTAAAGTAAAGTCTTGTTTTCTAGGCTGAGTTTGGATCCAGAAGAAATACACTAAGAGATTCGCTATCAAGAAGGAGTTCATTGTGTGAGCTGTTATAATCCACTGTAATTGTAACAGAGAGGTCCAATAAATCCAGCCATCAAGCCTAGGACCCACAATTATTCGTCACGCAACTCTTCACACGTAACAATATTTTTTTTTATTTTTATTTGAGATAGATTCATACAATCTGTCCAATTAAGGACAATGAGCACTTTTGGTGACTGAGGTAACTATGTCATTAACAGTGTTAATAAGGCACTGTTAATGACATAGTTACCTCAGTCACCAAATATAACAATATAAAGGAATTATTTGTGTTGTTGAAAATAGTTTGTTATTATAATTTCACAGAGAGACTTAACAATAGTTACAGAAACTAAGAGTAGAAATTAATGCCATTAAAACAAGTTCTAACTTATTTTCCGTAAATATCATAGGTTCCTCTGTACACTAAATGTGCGTACGTGTATGTGTGTATGTGTGTATGTGCGTACGTGTATGTGTGTACGTGTGAATCCAGCCATCAAGCCTAGGACCCACAATTATTCGTCACGCAACCCTTCACACGTAACAATATTTTTTTTTATTTTTATTTGAGATAGATTCATACAATCTGTCCAATTAAGGACAATGAGCACTTTTGGTGACTGAGGTAACTATGTCATTAACAGTGTTAATAAGGCACTGTTTCTTTCGTTAACGTGCTCTTTTATATGGGCGGTAAACTTGGTTTCTCACACTAAGAGAAAAAACTATGCCGTGCCATAGCTCAAGCGGTTAGTCGCCGGCTTTCCACCGCGGCGGCCCGGGTTCGAGCCCAGGTTAGGTCATATGGGATTTGTGGTGGACAAATTGTACTGGGGCATGTTTCTCCAAGTACCTCGGTCTCCCCTGCCAATTCTATTTCCCCACCGACTGCTCTACACTCATCAACATCTGTAATCCGGGGCTGGTACAATAGGCCAATTAGTGACCGACGTAAAAAGCGGATTCAGTCTCACCCCACCCCAAGAAACTAAAAATAAAAAATAATAATAAAACGGATTTATGACGTAGCGCGATGTTCTGAGGGGAAGACATGGCTGGATTGAAGCTAGAGAATGTAGCATTAAAATGGATAAATAATACATCACACCATGCGATATTAAAATGGCTACATTGAGGAGGATAAGCTGAACTGATTATGTAGCAGGCATGAGAAACGTACGAAATTCATACAACATTTTAGTTGGAAAACCTGAAGTGAAGAGATTGCTTTGGAGACCTATGCATGGATTAAAGGATAATATTAAAATTGACCTTATGGAAATAGCGTGCGGGTGGGGGGTGCATTCATAAGACTCAAGATATGAACCGGTGGTGGGAGGGCTATTTTGAAATTTCATGAAGGGTGGGGAGCTTTCTGACAAGCTTAGAAACTACTAGATTCTCAGGAAGAGTTCTGCTATACTGAGTTGACTTACTTGTGGTCGGCTGTGTGTCTCTGTTCTCACCGCTGTGCGCCGACGAAAGTTAAGGTAGCTTAACCTGCCCTATTTATTTAATGTAACAGGATGTCTATGCGCTTACTGGGTTTCCCTGCAACGTACCTAGTTACACCATGACTCACCTACCGTGGACTGAAGCAAACACGATAAGCAGGACTTCAGGTGGACAGAACATTTGTTCAGGAAAGGACGAACATAATTTGCCTGTGTCTACAGCCCTTGTGGACCTTGGCCACTTATTCAGTTTTTTAAACCATACACAGACGGTAGGACTCCTTGGACTGGTGATCAGCTCATCGCAACGCCTCTACCTGTACATAAACACAGAAAAACGCACACCAACAAACTAAACATCCATGCCATGAGTGGGATTCGAACCCACGATCCGGCTTCCGAGCGAGCGAAGACAGTGCATGCCTTAGACCGCTCGGCTACAATGACCGGCAGCGTATAAGAATAATATATAAGAATTCAGTTCGTACCTCACAGGAAACAGATTCGAACCCACGATCCCGGCTTCCGAGCGAGCGAAGACAGTGCATGCCTTAGACCGCTCGGCTACCGTGACCGGCAGTGTATAAGAATAATATATAAGAATTCAGTTCTTACCTCACAGGAAACAGATCCGAACCCGCGATCCCGGTGTCCGAGCGAGCGAAGACAGTACATGCCTTAGATCGCTCGGCTACCGTGACCGGCCCCGGTTACAGTTAATCCGGATGAAAAAATGCTCTGCACACCTGAGTACATTCTTCATAAGACAAATGGCATATAGAAAGGTGGATGAGCCACTTGTCTGTTCAGACAAAACGTGACAGCTTCTTCAAATCTGCATTATTACGTTCAAAAACAAGTAAAATTTCTGAGTCTTCTAATGATGAACAAATGTATTGACACACAGAATTATTGGACTTTTGGACTTTTTCCATCGTCTTGAATTCTAGGTAATAGAGGACAGGACGTCTTAAGGGGCCCAACTGAGTAGGTGTCTTCCTTTCTCACCTGAAGACGGAAACAGATCTAGTTTCCGAAACGTCGTATCCTATATTACCTAGAATTACGGACGATGAAAAAATTCCAGTAACCCAGTAGATCTGTGTGTCATCCACCATCGTCAGAACCCTTTAGAATCTACCAAATATATTGTCTTTTTACGGTTTTTAAATACAGGTTCTACATTGATATTTTTATTCATTTCCATAAGAATTAGTTATATAATTAATTTTTAATTTATTTATATTCTAAATTTCTTAACTTTTAGGGGTATCTTTTGCTTCAATAATCCCGATTACTTCCCCCAATTAATCCTGATTAGCGAGGGTTTGCTGTACTTCCAAAACCAGTTAGTTGTCATTTTTAGGAAAGCAAATTTATTACAGTAATTCTTTCGGAAAGACAGACATAACATTATTGCTAAGAACACTATTCTGTTAACAATACCTGATCAAGATTTGTATATTTATGAAGAAAGCAGTCTTCTGGAATTTGGCACCGCTTGTACCGGTTCTCACGGTCTCTTAGCTTGCGAATTTCTTATTGTTCTTTCTACCCTGAAGATGGAGGCGATACGTTCCTCCGAAACGTCGGTTAACACCACATATACACGGTGCCAAATCCCAGAAGACTGCTTTCTTCATAGTCACCGCCGTGAAAGCCTCAAATCTTACATTAAATTTGTACATTGTATTGTGATGACATTGTACGTATACATTAATATTCACAAAACATAGTGTAACAGTGGTTTCTAATTGTATTGATACCCTTCTGAAGATGGTCTCTCAGACCTAAACATGCCAAGGATGAAGATTAAAAAGAAAAATCCATCAGTCACACTGGACGGAATTAATTAACCTTTTGTCATGATGTATACTTACAAATTAAATTTGTAGAAGGACCCGTTATACGCATCTTCACCGAGGGCACTAACAATATGTACATGTCTTATTTTCATCCTTTCAGCATCGTTCCGTTTTATATAGGTCGGTGGATGAAATGTTTCCAGTTTCTATTTCCTTTTTCACAAACTTCTCCTTTCGATTTCCTTTCAGCTGATTCTTCTCTTCGCAATGTCTCCAACATCTCTCTAAATCGTCTACTTCTGGGTCTTCCCACATACCTCTTGCATTACGTTTAATTCCTCTTCCCCTCTTCCACATCCCCGATTGACAAAGGCCACAAACTTACAAAACTTATATAAATATTTTTGAATTCCCCATTTTTTCTTCCATAATTCTATCGCTCTTTATTTTCCCCTCAATATCACATCTGTTGGGGAGCACGCGGTAGCGTAGTTTGTTGAGGCTCTATGATAGAAGTTGGAAGGTCGCGAGTTCAATTCCCGATGAGGTCATTACAATTTTCAATTGCTCTAATCCTTCCAGCCGCACTATGGCCCTAGGGTCGACTCAGCCTCTAACAGAAATGAGTACCAGGAATCTTTCTGGGAGGTAAAGGGCGGCCAGGGCGTAAGGCTGACAACCTCACCGCCATTTGTGAGCTTATTGACTAGAAAATGTGGGAGTCTCGACGTCTCACAACCCTATGGGCCTCCACGGCCTGTTACAGGAACACTTTTACTTCTTTTCTACACATAACAACTGGTGTCAGTCAGTCGGTTGAGTTGGAGCAAAGGTTCATTTGTGCGACAGTCTGTAATGCCGTAGAATTTCGGCAAGGGTTTTGTAACTTTTATGTATTAAGTTATCTTGGGTTCACGGTGAGACGAAGGGTTAATGTTTGAAGCAGAATGCGGGAAGTAACATCGTAAGTGGAAAATTTTCACATTGCTTAGTACTGCTGATTCACGCGGAACAGACTGCGGACTGCCAAAGCGTACAGAGCGCCAACTCGGCGAGACGGCCTGAGCAGATCCAACCCTCTCTATCTAGATGACCAACCAGGACGGATCTTTGGGGAAGAATTCGCTCTAATTAAGGGGCGGAGCTTACCCCAAAGACAGGAGTCAGCAGGGAAAAGTTATAAAGTTGCTAACGCAACTGGAGGAGCGATCAATCTATATCAATCTACCAATCAATCTATCGACGATTCGATCGATCTGAGTGCACAAATGTTACGTGAGTAGCCAGCCGGAGGCCAGGAGGGCCAGAGCCATGGTCGTGCCAGACAGAGGGGACACCATCAGCTTCCTACACCAAGTAAGTCGAACTGTTCATATCAGTCATGGATAAGAAGTGAGATATTGAAGTGCTATTTTACAAAGTTAGGGCAGAGAGAGAGAGAGAGAGAGAGTAGGCCCTCTACAGGAACGTAGGAACTACCACGAGAGTTAGGATGGTGAACCCAAGTGCATATTTATCTAAATTACAATGTGTACGTAACCGGCCACTGTCGGCCATGAAAGTGATATGTATATAACTGTATATATTAGTAGACGAATGTAGACCAAGTAAGGGGGATGCGTGTGTTAATGACTTACCCCACAGTCACACCTTCTATTTCCCACGATCTCCCTTACATCCCATGTTATCGATACTGTGAACTCACAGCTAAGTGGTAGCTAACGAGACAATTACAAAGCGCTTAGCCGTGCAACTTGCCATTCCCCAAGGGCGCAACGGCAGGGATGGCGGAAGAGGTGGAGAGAATCCTCCACTCCCCCTTCACTCCATAACGCAGTCGCCAGCCAGTAATAACATGGGCACGGAAGAAAATGACAATGATGGGATACGTCACCAGGCAACGACGTTGAAGGCATAGTAAACTGAGGGGACTTTACATGTGCTGTGGTTGCAGTAACATTTGGAGTGTGTAACTCTGTGAGACTGCCGTAATTATTTGTAGTTACTTTCTGCAACAATTCAGTAAATCTAATTACCAATTCAAACCCCGTCTATAGTCATTCAATCACGCAGTTGAATGACTACAGCCGGGTTTTTGAATTGGTAAACGGATTTATTGAAATCTTACAACTCGTAAATGCAAGCGAGGCTTATGCTCTCACTGTTCCACACGCTTCATAAAACATTACGGGACATACTAGGTCTTCACAATCTGTTACAGTTTTCGTTAGACATTTCTTGGTAGCGGCCTCCAACGGCGAACGTTCCCCTTCTTCTGGGTTCCCGAATTTTCCCCGGCCTCAGCTATCTGTTTCTAACAGGAACAGCTCACAATAACTAAACCACAGCGGTTATCTAACTAACTGCAACACATAACTTCACCTGCTTAGAATGTCTCGGCACGGACCGCACAGAAAACACCGTTTCTCTGTTGCTGTTTACTGGTCGCTATCTAGTAACGGCCGTTGTATAGTTGCTTTACTACATGCCACGCTATCATTTACAGACGTTCCCACCTCATGACTCAAGGTACGCGGGTTCAAACCCGGCGGAGGTCGTGGAAATTTTAAAGGCGGAAAAATTCAGGGAACAAGTCCTCCGGGAGGGACCTTAAGCTGTGGGTCCCGTGTCGTAGATTTACTGCACGTAAAAGATCCTCATATCTCTAGGAGACCTCTGAGCAAAATTAAGTAAAAATTTTCCCGCCCAAGTACTTTCCAATGCCTCCGGTAGATGGGGAAGTATCGGGTACCACTGCCAGTAGAAGGGCCGAACTCGCTGGCTGAAAGGGGCTGATAGCGAGCACCAGTACAGGAAGGGTATGGCGACTGGTAGAATATCAAAGGGGGACGTACAATAGATCAAAAACTGGTCGCGGTGCATGGGGAAATCCACCCCCTCCAATAATGAATGAATGAATGAATCATTTACAGATATTAAGAATGATACTCAGTCCTTTATTAAATGCCGCGTTATGGCTACTTTGACTCCTCTGTAGCCGTGCGCTTCTTAATGTGAGCACTGTGTTCTCTCCTCTCGTCCCATTTCTTGTGTAATATTTCCATAATGAAAGCAATTACGCTCAGTATATTTCCAAGACACAGCAAAACAAAGGCTGACTGTAAATGGGAAACAGTCATACTGACATATCCTTCATTCAGATCTTCCATTGTTCGAGAGACGGAACACTGGCCTTTGGTATCAAGGATGCTGTTCAGGAACTTGTCAGGTAAGCCTGCCTCTACTAGTCTAAAGATAACCTCATTTATCCGATCTAAAAGGCAGTTCCCTCTCTTAAGCAACATAAAAATGTGATCGCTAAAAACATCCTCATTGAAAGGTGAGAGGTTAAGCTGCTTATCTGGGTCATGAAATTCATTTCCCGCTGACATGAAGTAGACTCTACTTAACATTGTTGCCACGTTGCTTTTGTTAGCAACGTTTTGTAAGCATTCATATGGAGTGTCAACAATTCTTCTTCTGTTCGGATTCTTTAACAAATTTTCATCAAAAAACGGGGACAAAAACACAGATAATATTATGTCTAGTTCGGAGTCTACAAGTTCATCAATATTATTTATTCCGTGTTCTAGTCCAGGGTCAATAAGATAACTGATAAAGAACGTCTGGAAAATGTTACTTACTGATAAGGAATATATGACCCATGATATAAAAAATAATCTTAGGGAGGCGTTATGTGGAATTTCAGGCACGGATACTCCCAAAACTACAGCCCAAGAATCAGAGAAACAATTGAAGATATTTCTGTACTTGTGAGAAGCCTCAAATTTGGAATGTGTGGCAGCTAGGCTCCAGAATACGGTCGCTGAGACGAAGATGCTGAAGAAACACATGAACCATGTGTCCCTGGCGAATACACGCCCAACGCTCATCCAGCGGGCTTTTGGTTTTGCACCAGGGACGTACCAAGTCACGTGGTCAGTAAAGTACCTCTCTGTGCCCTGGAACTGCAAGTAATCTTCCAAGTTAATGGACCACGCGTCAAGAGCTATATCTGCTCTGCCGTACATTAACCCTCCCCTCAGTCCAAACCACGTCCCGTTAATCATTTTACCCCAAGGGTACGTGTCGTACAGAGGTACCAGTTCCAGAGACATGTTCAAAACTTCGGCAATAGTACGAATCATGTCTATATCCAATCCTATAGAAGGAGACACGTCTTCAAAAGAATTGTTATCCTTCTGAAATATGACGTAAGGTGGGAAATGTGCTACTTGTACCCTTAGAGGACAACCACTCATTTTATTTGGAATTTTTTCCTGGAATAAATTCGTATTTCTTTTTAAAAATCCAGAAGTATCATTTGATACCCATGTATCTAGAAGTACTTTTTCCATCATTTGACCGCACACACCTGATGGTGGTTGATAAGGAAACCAGGAATATATATTAAGGTTCTCAATTATATCACTATTCTGTTTCACCAAGATCACAATATTAATTATCTTCCATATCCAGAGTTCTTTCATTAATTCCTCCACCGTAACTTTAGTGTCACAGTTGTTTCCTTCTTCTACCAAGATCACAACAAAGCGGCGTCTTGGGTCCCACGCAGGATAAGACTCCAGTCGCTGGATCTGCTCTCTTACGTCAAGCAGCGCTTCGCTCTTCTCCCTGCACGGGTAGGCCGTGGTCAACACGTAGCTGCCGTGATTGTCATCATACTTTGTGTCATCATGTTTCATCAATTCGCCTGTTGGACAAGACACGATAATCGGCCATCGTGCCATCCAATGCATGCTTTCCAACAGGACTTCCACCCAACTTCCAGCGAACTCCCCACTGGCAGATATGTTTCGTAACGAGGCTGAGAAGGAGCGAGCCCTGCTTGAAATTGAGTAAACCAGAGTGTGGTTGGAAGCAAAGTATCGGTCGCTGATTGTTGTGACACAATCTGCCACTTGTTGTTCTCTGTGATAGACCTGTTCCGAGTTATTAGGGCCCAGAATATGTATAGATATAGTAGCGATGGACCAGTATCTCTGAAACGTAAAAACAATTTCAACTATTTATACTTACGAATTAAAGTATACGTGTATATAAATTAGGTTTATATTACATTAAAAATTGAGGAAATCTAATACAGAATAGACTAATATGGAACTATATTTAGTGCATTAGTCACTTGTAACTATGGATATTCTCAATTTAAAACATAATTTATCTAACCTCGCCAAAAAGTCACAGAAATGACGTAAATCGAACATAATTAATCTTTAACCCTCGGAATTTGTCTTCGCAAACACACAGTGGCCTACTCGCTCTTATGCTCGCATCGCTGTCAGTAAAGAGTTCGCATTAAAGCGAATGCTATTTATTTTAATCGGTCTGAATTAGTTGATTACATTGAAATCAAATCGCGTTCTTCGAGTTCTCATACAACAAGAAGTGCCTCTAAACGGAAGGATAGGCCTTACACCTACGGTCAGTTATCATGGAAATTGGCTTTGATTGTCTTGTAGTTACCCAAACGAACTTCTAAGTTGCTTTCAATTAGTCTACGATATCTATCTATCTATGACTCTACGGCCCCCTTTGTTGGACCTTGGCCCCTTTTTCAGTTTCTTAAGTTTTTACTCAGTCGGTAGACTCCTTGGACGGGGACTCAGCCCGTCGCAAGGCCGCTACNTACATTGAAATCAAATCGCGTTCTTCGAGTTCTCATACAACAAGAAATGCCTGTAATCGGAAGGATAAGCCTTACACCTACGGTCAGTTATCATGGAAATGGGCTCTGATTGTCTTGTAGTTACCCAAACGAACCTCTAACTTGCTTTCAATTAGTCTACGATATCTATCTATCTATGGCTCTAAGGCCCCATTTGTTGGACCTTGGCCCCTTTTTCAGTTTCTTAATTTTTTACTCAGTTTGTAGGACTCCTTGGACGGGGACTCAGCCCGTCGCAAGGCCTCTACCTGCACATAGGACAGCACAACCACAGAATAAACACACAGACATCCTTGCCTCCAGTGGATTCGAACCTACAAACCCAGTGTTTGAGCGGGCGCAGACATTTTGTGCCTTAGACTGTGATTCTACCCTCCTTTATTCTCTAAATGAAAAGGAATAAATTCGGCGTCATCCACAGCCGGAAGATTGTGGAAACTTAAATGTGGAATGCATGGCTGCCAACCCGTGTCCAAGAATGGCTCTGGCGCAGACTTTGCTTCTGAACTCGCATCATCTGATATTTACCACGGCGAGAAACGTCATCACTCAACAGTTTTTTTTTGCAACGTGTAAAATAATTTCGTGAATTCTGAAGTTAAGAATAACAGTTATTAAGTGCAATCCCTAAACTTACCAGTATCCAGATATTTGATCTCATATTCACACAGGCTTATAATTACTTTAAAATTACGACCATTTTATACATGAGAAATTAATTTACTTCTCCTTTTGCTGTAAAATTATAAGATTCGTCTAATTTTCGGATGTATGACGACATCACACCCTGCCTCATGTGAATATTAAACTACAGGCCTGGAATTCGTTGGACCAATATAAACACCGACTTTGTTACTGAATATGATTCAAAACATAAAGTGCTGACATAAAGAAGACATTTACACTTTTTCTACGTGTCTCATTTGCATCCGTTTCGTGAGTTTATTATGAGAACAGCTTAGCTCTAATACTTGGAATAATAGAATTACTTTATCGCGTGACGGTTTCCCGGCCAACTGTGCCACTACACTCGACAAGTTTCCTGTATGTCCTACAAAGTGTAGTGAAGGTCATTCTCAAAAGCAGAAACATATCAGGCAGAATATCATTCATCACACGGATATATGAGACATGTAATCAAGTCAGGTAGCCACCATACGAGTATTTTCTTCAGACTCTGTAGACTTCAACAAAGACGTTTGAAAAACACTGTGACATGATAGCCGAAATAATATGCCGTACTAGGCAACGGATCGATAAAGAGCGAGTCATCATCCAGCAACAGATACACACGCAACAATAAACTGATTGTCGAAAGTGGTGTTTTCTATGCCGTCCGTGTCGAGGCCATCGGGAGAAGTTAGCCACTCAAGGCTAGGAGTTTCGAGACAATCGCCAGCCGGTAAGGACATGGGTACGGAAAGAGAAGAATCTATATTGTTGGATCCGTTGCCAGACAACGACTAGGAAAGACATAGAAATCTTTCTGTGTGTTGTAGTTACAGTGATTTTTAGAGTGTGTAGATCCGCGAAACTGTTATACTTGCTTGCATTGAAGGGTTATAGGAGTCCCATAAATGCAACTACCACCCCAAAGCCCATGCTAGACACAAACACGTGGTAATATGCTCAATGTTTCTGATACCAGTAGCGGTTGGTGTACTGGTAATATTCTAGACTTGTATTAGGGATGAGCTCCTTTAGAATTTCGGCAGGGAAAACAATTATCCTAACTGATATTTATTGTAGTTTTCCTCAGTCCCTCGAGGCAAATTTCCGGATAGAACCGCGATCATGTCATGACCATTTACTTCAGAATCATTTCCAATTGTTATTCAGTAACCATCCTACCATGTGACGCTACAGCACCTCAGGGCTGACAGACATCTCTCGCTTTACGAAGTGTCAATGATCTGCTATAACAGAGTATTGATAATGTGGACGCCTGGCTATTAACAATGAGTTAAAGGAAGTTCAAGTACTTTATACGAGGGAGAGTCAGTAAACAGGACACAAACGGAAGTAAAACCAGTCGTAATGGATGTAATACATTTTCTAAATGTATCACTAGGTAGCAGCACAGTCCAGCTTCATTATAGTCTAGGTAGCAGACGCGCATGCGTATGTTCTGAAGCTAGTTTTAGTAGTCATAGTGACGACTGTACATGAGGTGTGTGTTACCGAAGAGCTAGGTTAAGTTTTGCGCTTTTTGTGGGGGCGAAAGGACTCAATGCAAATGATATTAATAAAGAAATGTTTCCTGTTTGCGGTGGGAAGTGTTCGTTGCGTCAAGCGGTTACAACTGGGTCGAGAAATTTCCACATTCATGGCAGACTTTTGGCTGATGACGAAGAGGTTGAGACGGAGGAGCGGAAGTGGCTGAGACAATAGTCAAACGACTTCTATGGTGCGGGTTTCGACTCTCTGGTAAAGCGATGGGACAAGTATATAAATGTTTGTGGAGAATAAGTCGAGAAATAATTTTTTTTTAAGTTTCGAACATCATATGTTTTATAATATTTTGTGACCTATTACTGTCTTTTCCTCCAAAAGCAGAAACAAACTGCGCTCTGCCTTTATTAAATATCTCTCTACCTTCTTCATCATTTCGTTCTGTGTCGTAATGCAGAAATATGAACATTTAGGGCTACTTGCTTCTATTTGCTTTTAAATCTATAATGGCGATTTTAATGCCACAAAGGGCGTGAATTGCTACACTGTAAATGAGAGTGGAACAGTGTAATCCGTCCCACAGTCGGCCTATGCAGAGTTTTCAACATGCGTTCTTGCACCTTGTAATTTTGAATGTTTCTAGCTCTTCCGAATATCATTAATAGGAGAACAACATTCACTTATGAAAGCAGATGCCTACTTCCATGAAATCAATTTTTCAGAAACTGGAATGGCCCTGCCATAATTTTTTAAAAGCCGATAATATCAAATTTCATTCAAATCCATCCAGACGTCCTCGGGTTGAACAACGTGGAAGGACGAACAGACAAAATCTTGCCTGAGTGTGAAGAGTGCATTGTGACTTGCTGATAATTAGGCCTGTAGACTATTATTTTTGCTGTATAATACGAAATATTCCCTCTGTGGTATTTCCACCTCATCCTGGCTGGGGGCTGTCAGCAATGAACGCTTCACAGGCTGTGCTGGCGGTAACGTAGCTACTGGTAGGATGTCCCTTGCCGACTAGGTGGAGAGGTGGGTACAAGATGAACAGGAATAAGCTGGCACTAACGCCTGGATAGTGTGAGCTGGCATCCTCCTTATATGAACAATTTCAGTGTTCAGATGGAATGAGTATGTGAGGTTGGAACAAGCCGGACTGCTGAAAGGAAAGACAAAGCGAAGGAAAAGAACTCTTGAAACAGATAGGGTACAGGTCTTAGGGAAACCCGCTGTTGTTTTATCAAACCACCAGTCACAAACTTGCCTATACGACGGGTTTTGAACCACAAAAAAAAAACTTAAAAATCGCAAGGCAATATATATATATATTTCCCATTTGACTTTTCCGGGCTTCGATGTCAAAAAGTACATTTAGGAATTATCGATTCCTAGGTTATTTAACAACACTGTACGGTATGTATTGTATTGTTGAGGGCAAATATAAAGGAGAACCTATATGTCTATTCCTGTTGCTGCTACTTGGAGCATAGGACATTCGTGGAACATTTCGTTTCACTTATGTTTCTTTATCTTGGTAGGACTCCTCGGACGAGTGATCAGCCCGTCTCAAGGCCGCTACCTACACATAAACACAGAATAAACGCAGACAGACATCCATGCCTTGAGTCGGATTTGAACTCACGAACTCAGTCTTTGAGCGAGCGAAGACAGTTCATTCCTTATACCGCGCGGCCACTGCGATCGGCATACAGGAGAATACTGGTTATTTAAAAGTCATTAAGGCGGTCGAACTAGAAATACATACAGAAAAAATGTAAATTCATTATACAAAATGCAGGATGAAGTAATGACAAGAGTCAGGCAATCGATTCTTTGTTATGTATTGAAGGACAAATGCTTCAAAATGGCAACAGTAAATACAAATTGCATTCACTAAGAAATTAACAGGGCCGGTCACAGTAGCCGAGCGGTCTAAGGCATGCACTGTCTTCGCTCGCTTGGAAATCTGCATTGTGGTTTCGAATCCCACTCAGGGCATGGATGTTTAGTTTGTGTGTGTCCGTTTTTCTGTTTTTGTGTACAGGTAGAGGCCTTGCGACGAGCTGATCACCCGCCCAAGGAGTCCTACCGAATGTGTAAGACCTAGAAAAACCGAAGTGAACGGAGAAGTTCATGGAAGTAGGCCTAGGCCCAGTGGGGCTGTAGTGCCAAGGAGAAAAAAAAAGAATTAAAAGAGATAACATTCGGGGAATACCCGCTATCGCAAGGTGCTACCACAGAAGAGGCCGAGGGGAACCTGTGGGGGTAGCTAGTTTCCGGATGAAAATTGGAAAACGGGACCTGTCTCATCTGAAGCACGTGCTCTATAACAAGTGTTAGTTGTGTTGAACGTTCCAGGTACCGTCACAGGGAGTACCTTACATTTACTCGAACATCGCCGTCGGCTAGGTAGAACTACTACGCTCTTTTCGGCAGGAGCACGTCGGCTCGAATCTCGGCCATTCTGACTGAGGAATTCCGTCATTTTTCTCAGCCTTTCCAGGAAAATCTAGGATCCTACCTCGAATAAACTATAACCTTTTCTAAATACTTTCAAATTCAGCATTCATAAATCATTCCATAAATTGACTTTGTAGGCCTATAGTTTAATTACTGATAGCGCCGTGAAATGATTACCGAAGAAAAGTGGTACAACCACACATTTCTTGGATAGAATTATTTCACGGAAAATGTTACGGGGAGAAGCGCATTGATAAGATGAAAGAATTTATTTGTTCTTCAAAATTATTCAGTCTTTCAACAACAACAACAACAACAACAACACCAACAACAACAGAATCAACCAACTTACCAAAAAGCGAAAGAGCAGCTCATTTCGAGTATTTCGTTGGAGGAACAAATTAAAAAAGCTTAATATTCAAAACAATTAAAAGGTTTTGATTGAATTTGGTAATTATCTTCTATACTAAATATTGTCTGGCGAAATTATGTTTGCTTCAATTCTGATAAATTTAATTACAAATTTATAAGATTTTAGTTTCCTCAGTGCAGGCATTCGGGCTCTGGTAATTGTCTCGCCTTACATTAATTTGGAGATAGTTCGAAGAGCGTTCACAAGGCACACACAATACAGAAATCATCATTAATACAAGTAATTCTAGCCTTATATGAGACATTTCAACCGTTATATAGAACCAACAGGTACAAAAGTAGTATTTAGAAAATTCATTTATTTTCTAATCTAAATAACAATAAACAACGCATTTCGAGTATTTGTTTGGATTAACAAATTGGAAATTGATACATTTTTGACACAGAGAAAGCATATCAGTAAAATCCTGACCTCATCTCTTTAATTGGGTTTGGGACCCTTGATTCCTTTTTAACTTGAGACATTTGAGGGTTGTTTCTTCGGTCTACTGGAAGACTCAAGTCTCAACACCAGTCTCTGTGTGTCTTCTGGCAATCGGATCCCTACCAGCGAAATGAAGGGAACGGAAACCTTGGAAATACCGGAAAATTTACCCATCACAACGTGGCCAGATAAGACTGTGACAAGGAAGACTGGTTCTCCTCATTTCCATGTCCGGATCTAATATACAGGTTTTCGTAACGAAGTAACAAGTGTGGGTCCGTATCTGTGTATGTATGTATGTATACAGCAGATATTTGTGATTTTAATCTTTGTAAAAATTATGGGTTTATAGTGGACTTTCCACTGCTTTGTGTTGTCCATTTCCTTGTCCACCAGTTCCTGGTTAAGGACAAATATTTACATTAGAGGCTAATATTCCGCGATAATATTTGTTGAAAGTTGTTTAGTGGAAGCACCGAAAATTTATCATAATTGTTTTCTTTATGGTAGTTGGATAAAATAATTTCTGCCACTGACGAATATATAAATACACAGGTCTAGTTCAGTCCATTAATCAGTCAGAATATAATCTAACGAAGACTTTC